>NC_053517.1:41117339-41417339 GCF_016920715.1 Anopheles arabiensis | reverse complement strand
ACATTGACGCCCCAGGCAGGATATTGATAACAAACAAAGCGAAACGAAACGAAACGAAAAAAAATTCAGCTGCTTGTGCATTTTCCAACCGGAGCATACGAGCCGACCGGGAAAAATTCATAGCACGCAACCATCGGCCCAGGGAAAAATGCTTCGCTAGCTGCCGACGGGTTGGAAATCTGTTGTCACGTTGGCAGCTTCACTGTCCGAGAGTGTCCGAAACCGATGTCACAAATGGCTGCTGGAGTTGTTGGATTTTTCCAACCACCATCCTCCTCCCATCCAGCTACACCATTGTGCGCCTTCTTTGCTGTACCGAGATCAGCTCGAGCGGAAGAAAAGTGCAGAAAGAATGCAACAGCAACAAGAAGCGCAACATTCGCAGCGCAGTAGGAAGTGACAGCAAATGGTACCAGTTTTACTGGAGCTGGATTTTGTAGGGCAAGCAAAAAACAAAAAAAGAAACGGAAGAAAAAACCACCGCAACTGGAAACTTTCGAACCCGAACGATCCCACACTAGCTTCTAGGAAAAGAAAGCTCCCCAATGGGGTGGAGAACTTTCCCGGGACAGAAGGATAGCGCAAAAAAAAAGCGCGCGGCGAAGCGCATTAAAACAACGGCAAACAAAACAAACACATTGCACATGCACATGGAGCGCAGCCTTACACACATTCGTGCACATTGTGGCGCAAACTGGAAAGATAAAACAGCGCATCAAATGAGCTGAATTGGGGCACAAACGACGAGAGGCCTCGAGAAGAAGTTGCAACACGATACAAGCGGCCGGAGAGTCCCTCCCATTACCCCAGCATTGTATTGTGCCATCCTTTGCCGCACACCGTGTAAGCGAACCACGAAGCTCGGGAGATGGAAAGACGACGGCTTCACAAAATCAAACCCACACCCCAACGCCCCAACCGGATACCGGCGACGGGGCCAGATGGTAAATGAAAAACGTGTCTCGGTATGATGCCCGGCTGTTGGGGCGACAAAACATAACAATCTAAAATGCTCCGATTGAGAGGGCAAACCGGCAGTAGTGGCTGCAATGGGTGCGGACAACACAGCGCAAGCACAGTCAGCATGTTTTGATGGGCCTGGGGTTTGAGGTTCGGAAAAATGAATCCATGCACCGGACACTAATCGGTGTTGAGTGAAAACAGGCCCAGGCCAATGGCAATGAGCAGAAGTGTGCGGTGCTGGGCCAGGATGTTTGGAAAGAAAGCGTGTTATGAGTAAGCGTCCGGATGGTGATGATGGAAGTAGCAGCAGGGCCCGTAAACTGAAACTTATCCTGGCACTGTATCAAATGGAAGATATACACTGGTTTGACTTTTTTTGCTTCTGTACTTTGTTTTGATTTTGCCTTTGTTTTGGTTTCCTCCATTTCCTTTCTTTTTGTTCTTGTATCGAAGTGAGTAATGGTTCGGTAATTAAAAAGTATTAAAATCCGGTTTTTCTTTTACCAGTTGAGCAAGAGTAGACCAGTTTGTCGTCCGGAGAGCAGATGGAAGGAGGCTCTTTCAATAGTAGCTTTATTGTTTTTATCGTGTCGCGTATTCTGTTGATTGAAAGTTGATAGCATGCATTTTTAAGGCACTTGCACGTGAAATGGTAGGGACTGGAAGAAATTAAGATATAATCAAACAAGTGGAATAGCATAAGTGCATTTATGTTAAAAATAACATTTTTAGGTTTAAAATTGCTAAAATTATTATTTTTTTATGGTAAGGCCTGTACATAGTATCATAAGCTTCTTCTTCTTCCTTTTGGCACAACAACCGCTGCCGGTCAAGGCCTACCGGTACCTACTAGTGAAGTGGGCTTGGCTTTCAGTGACTTATTGTTACTGTAGCAGGATAGTCAGTCCTACCGTATGGGGGCACGGTCTATTTGGGACTTGAACCCATGACGGGCATGTTGTTAAGTCGTTCGAGTTGACGACTGTACCACCAGACCGCAGTAAAATAAACAGTGAAAATTAATTAAAGTCTTGTATTCAGACAAGGGGTTTTCAATTCCAATTGTATTTTTCCCCTTAATTAAATTGTTCCTTAATTTTGCAATTGTTGAACATAGTTTCGTACCCATTATCGCGTAAAATTTCAAACTATTGTACATACTAATGAAATTTAAAAATGGAAATACATGAACTAACTAGCTAACTAAAAATAACATTCGAGCAAAATTTTCATTTCATTTCATTTCATTTTTCAATATTTCATTACATTTCCATTGTTGTAACAGATTCTATGACAGTTAATTTAAGTATTATTTTAAACCTTTTTTTTAAATTAGTTCGCTACCTTTACTTTTCATTCTTCAATTAGTTTTTTACTCATATATAAACAAAGTTTTTTTTTATCTCAGTTTATTTGAATACAACTTTGATTGTTTAAAGCACAATATGTTTAATTAAGTCAAAAGTGTTTAACTCCTCGACATGAATTTAAAGGGCCTGTTAATGAGTAAAGCAATACTTAGTTTGACAAATGTACTCATTGTCCCAAATCAAATAAGAGATAGTGAGGCATCGCCTTAACGACAAATATAACATCCAGTTGAATTAACTTGCAAACCAATTTTCTAATTAAACTTTACAACAGATATCTCATTGAAAATAAACTCAAAGACGAGCGCTGCATTCGGATGTTTCACATTGCTGTATTTGTTTTTTCTCTTAATGCTTAATGCTCTCCGCAAACTTCCAAACTTTCTCGAACAGCGCCGGTACGGGACGCTAACTACTAATTGGAAACATACGTGTAGAAAGAACATTTAAACACTCCACTGAATGGTACTGACGGTGCTGTACTGCTCGTAACAGCGCAAAGATAGCAAAGAAAACCCCGAACAAGATTCGCACAAATCCAGTGACGAGCTTTCTTCGAAAGTTACTTTGTCACCAAAACTTATCTTGTTGCACCAATGCCGTAGACAGTTGGGTGTTTTACCATTTCTATTTTATTTTATTTTATTTTTTCATGGCGACCAAAGCTGACACTCCATACAGTCATCGAAGTTAGCAGGTGGTTTGTGTGTTTTATTTTGTTGCACAAACTCTTCACAAACCGGGCTGGGTGAAACTTTTATCCGCTAATAGTGTGTGAAAAGCTAAGGCAACCGATGGACGGGGGCTGTGTTGCATTGCCAACTCTGTTCCGGCTTTAAATGCATCCAGCGTCCAGAAGTTCGGTTTGGTTTGGCTGGCAGTAAGTATTTCAGTATTGTGGTGGGGAAGTGTCAAGGTTGTGTTGACTGATTCGGTGGGTAACATTGGTTTTGCGGGTTGGAGGAAAATAGCTAAATGTTACGTATGTATCTGAAATTATTTAAACAAAGATAATATAACCTCATTGGATTTTTGATGAGGAAACACGAGTATTAGTACTTTGTACTGCGTTAAAAGAAAAATTCAGGTACAAATAAAAATTCTTCTACTACTACTACTATTCATTGGATTATCTTTTATTGATCTATCTGATTTAAATCGCTCGATTTGACCTTAAATAGAAGACATGTATGCATGTACGTACAAACCTCAACAAAAACAGTAATGTGATATTTTACGATTTTCACTTTATTTTTTTAGTTTCATGTGCTCATGTCAGCTGCATCAAACCCATGCCGTACAATCGTAATTTGATCAAATGTTATTTAAAACGTTCCCATGTGTGAGGCAGCATGCATTATGACGAATGCGTCACGCTGCAGTCCCCAGCATTGGCATCGGTTCACGCGAAAAGAACACTGTCATTAACGCATAGGGAAGTAGCATTATTCAATTGCACGGTCCGCTCGGGTTTCATGTAACGACTTAATGCGACACGCTGCTCCACACTTCAAAATAAAAAAGTATGCGTGCGGTATCGTTTGTCACGTTCGGGGAGGTTATTTTTGCAAATTTGTGCACTCGCTCGCAGTGCGATGCTACCCTGGCACACGGTGGGGCAGCAACTGTTCCCCATCTTTGGCTGGTTTCGGCGTGCGAATGGTTGCTGCCGTGCCGGCTCGTCCCGCACTGTGGTAATCGTCCTGCCACTGCGCCCTGCTGGCGTTCTATCAGTCGGTGTCTTTCTTCCGAAATAATCCTATTAGCATCATCGGGGGTAATTGCACTGGTAGCATTTATTCGCATTTAAGTTCGTTAGTATCATAGTGATGCGTTTTACTTCTTTTTTGTTGTGAGTGCTTTTCGCAGCGTTAGTGTGAAAAGCTTGCCATCGTTCGCTGTTTTCGGTCGACGTTAGTGTAGGTGAATTGTGCGAAATGGTTGAAATGATTTAAAACACTCCTACATGGACAGTGGCGTGCATGTGCATGGCAGGTGTGTAGTATCGTTTTAGTCAGCATTTAAACGGTTTTTAGGGTAGCTGTGCATGAAAATTCATCTTTTCCTTGTAAAGGGCTGATATACATTCGGGAAAAATATCGGTAAAGTAATTACAGCTCTCTTTCTAGTATTCCTAGTACTCCTAGTATGATATGAACGTCGATGGTTTTAAAGTTTCATTGCTATGCTGTTGAACGTTTAAAAGTATAAAATAAAAGAAATTCAATACGGATATATTAATTACAGTTTTGCGAATAAGAATTTGTTTCCTCTTATTCGGCATCAACTTAAATTCTTCAACATCTACACGTGCTACTTATAGGCTTATTAGACGAAGGAAAATGCTGTCATCTTCGTTTGGTATTTTTTCAGTCACATCCCGAATTCAACATTTTCATTTCCGATATGCTCCAGAGAGTATTTTTTCTGTCTTAGTCGATGGGGGGATTATAATATATTGCTGATGTTTGATAAAAAAAACATCCGAAATGATTAAAAACACTTGATTGCTTGGGAAAAAACTCAGAAATTGATAAATTGAGTGAACTATGTGAAAATTGACAGAAAAATTACACGTTCGGCAGAATTTTTTGGAGTATATACCAGAGTATAACAGAAAAATAACAAAGGAAGATGACAACATTTTCTTTCGTCTTATAGACCATTTATGTAGTTAGCTAGCTTAGTTAGAAAGTTTCTTATAAAGGGGACGTTGAAAGCATCAACTGTTTAAAATAAATTAAATGGGTAATGGATATTTATCAAAAATATGCAATAATAATAATCACCAGCTTGGGTTTTATTGGTTTAAGCAGTGATCAGTTCATTCGATTTGAGCAGTGAACACCTAACAAATGTATAAATATCTAAATTAAATTCCCTACCTAAATGGGTTTAACTATTTGAAATAATTCTGAATGTATGGAGCCCAGTAAACAAACGTATGAAACAAAGAATAACACAAGAGTACACATTCATAGTTAAACAGTTTTATCTCTTTTCACGTTTACAGTCGGGTGCCATTGTTGTTATTGCTTGTTTTCATTTACACTACATTCATACAATGCCTTGTTCTAAGTTCCTAAGGCTTGTAAATTGTTCGCTCCTAATAATCCATTAAAGTTAGCGACAGCGACACAGTTTGTTTTCCTTCAATAAAGCCAGAAATAGGTTCGGTGTGGAATTTGTTTTCAAAACCCACACAAACAACGCTCTGCTCTTAGATGGACGGAAGTCGCGATCATCCTCATACTGGTACACACCATGAACCGTTCGCAGCTCGTACCTTCAACCGTTGCGGAAGGAATGTGTCTTCTCACGCGCGAACAGTCGATAAGTAAAGTTGGCAAAGTTTTGTGCCGAGTTGTAGCCGGGATGTTGCTGTTTGCATCTGCAGCACCCGGCAAGCACACCCACGCGAGGGACATCCTTTTGCGAATGGCAGTGGGCTCGAATGTACGCCACGTTTCACTTCCTGCTGTTGCTTTTCGAGCAGTATGTTCGTAGCTGTGTACCGGGTCGGGTTGGCACAATATTACCAGCAAGCATGTGATATAACTGGCGTAAAGAAATTCAAAACTTCAGCGTGTGGCAAAACAACTCACATATAATTTTGCCCTGCCCTGCACCCTGCTGGATGCTCCGGTGCTGAGACGGGACTGTCAATCTACCACGATAGAATAACTTGCTTTCCGTATGCGAGCGCACGACCATTGCAGAGCGTTTGCGGAAGGGTTCGCCAGTCGCTTCTCTTTGCACTCTATATGCAATGCAAGCTCCAGTCTCTGCCATCGTCGCTGTCAGCGTGAGGAAAATGATGAAGAAAATTATAATCATATTAAAATTAAATTTTCATCCACTTTCCTTGTCCTACGGTTGGAGTCGCGCGTTGAAGGATGCTGGGGGTAAGCAGCAGCTAACGATTCGTGGAACCGATTTGGCTCGAAACGACGAACAGCTTTTGCATTGTTTTTGCTCACAAGCTTAGCGAGGAGGGGCGTAATATATATTTTTTTATATTCTTTGCTGTGTGCACTTGCTGTGTCGTTTAGGGTCGGGTGTGATGGTGTCGTTAAAGGTGTTGAGTTGAACATTATAATTGGCAGAAATATGAAGGTAGAGAACTATTTTACTCTCACAAATACAAATAGTAGTATCTGGTTCAAAATGATATTGTTGCTTTCAAGTAAGAATGCAGAACAACAAACTAAGCGATTTTTTAATGACTCATATAATATACTGTCAGCAATGTTAAGAAAAAGTAATGAACAGAAGCTCAAGCAAAAATATAAGTTATTCACCTTTTTATTTATGAATATCTTTCCCATTCGTGCAGCTTTTTTTCTATACAGTCTTTTTCATTTTTGTTGACCATCTCTTACATTATAAATTACTTCTATATGTTCGCTACTTATTAACAGCAGTTTCTTTGTGGCAAAAACACATTGAGATTATTTAATTTGACAGCAAAATGACAGTCTCACATGAACTCGAACTGCAATGTGTCTCGTTCCAATTGGGAGCCACATGATCATCATACAATCCATACGTTGTGTGTTTGCAGTGGCCAAGAGTATGACCACCGTCTTTGTGGCTACAATGGTGAAGATAGATCACAAGCTAGCGCGAATTGTTACATCGACTAGACAGTCGATCGAGTTCCACCAAATTCGTTCGCAAATAGTACAATAGACACACGCATGTATCGATATACAGTTCGGAAGTGTGCAGCCGGAAAATGTGCCTCTTTGTGGTGAAAGTAACACTCCGGACCTAGACGGCGTGCGGGCGAAAGCCAAACGCGTAAGTCTGCGTGTTGAGTGATGCCCGGAAGCCGACGTGACAGTCAACGTGACTAACGTACGGCTCGTAATGGATGTGCAAGCCCGCCTAGAAGCAGCCGAAGTGTCCAACAAAGTTGGCGAATGGCTTTCGCGCCAGTTGGTAAAGTTATAATTAACTGTCGACACTGATACAACGCCGATGGGATATCTGCACACGTCCGCGCTGACGCGAATCGAGACATCTTCGCACATGTCTTTAGGCAACACGATGAAGGAAAACATGGTAAGGAAAATCAAACAGGTACTGGTGTTGATGGTATGAGCAAGAAATGCAGCTTGTACGTCTATATTGTGCATTCTACAACACAATCTATCAATGCATAATGGAAGTTTACATTTAAATTTCATAAATTGAAGTATGGTGGTGAATCAATCATGAAGCAGTAAATTTAAATTATGCTGGACGTATAATCGCAGGTAAGCAAACATTTTGCTAGATAACCTTTTCCATATTCAAGGAAACCTGTCTTATTCTCGTTTGAAAACACGCACTGCAATTATGTTGCACTGCTACCCGTGAGCAAATTATGTACCAACCCGCAGCAAGGAATGTACGGCCTGAAAAAACATACATCATAAAAAAACAAAACCTCCAGAACAACAACCCTTTCCGACCCCAAGGACGGAAGGTGAGATAAAATTAATTAATTTCAAGCCCCATAACTCATCACACATTCCTTGAATTAATAAAATTGAACCATAATTTTATACTCGTGTCGAGCGGTACGGCTTTACACGGTTGACATTCTTGCCATACCTCCCGGGGAAGGTAGCATCCATCCATGCATCCCTTCCTTTTGTGGGGTTGGTGTTGGGTACTCCTGTTTTCCTCCCAAAGTGAGGTTTGGGTTACCCTTTGGTGGTTCACACGAGGTTGTGTTTGTGTTTCGGATTTTGCATGCCTCGGAACCGTGTTTGCTTCGCGACGTTTTTTCATGCTTTTGCTTTCCACTGTTTTATTTTTTTATTTTCCCCGATGGTTATGGTGTGGTGTTGGAAGGTTTCTGGGTGTTTACTCGTTTATTTCCCATGAAAAGGCTGGTTGAAGCATCGAGCTCGGGGCTGATCGAAAGTTTGGGAACATAATTTATTTTTGGGCGAAACGGGATGACAACATTGCTTAATAAACCGCGCTATCAGGCGATCGGACGGGTACAAGGATAGCGAACCTTACCGTGCATCACTTTGAACTTTTCGTGATGGAATGTTTGGTGTAATGTTGGCGTTTCCATATAAGTTCCTTAGCTACACTTTTCGGAATGTTTAAAAATGAATGTTTTATTCTTTTGTTTTGTATTGGTAAAATTCATTTTTTGTGCCAATGATTAAAAAAAGGTCACCATTTTTGTTTCTATTTGTTTTATAATTATTTTTTTAAGTATCATATTTAGTACATTAGGGGAATATGTATATGGGTATATACTGGATTATAACAAGTTTCTGTATATTTAAATGTTTGTCTTGATGATTGGGAAAGATTTAGACAAATTTGTATTGTTTTTCATTCATTATTATGAAGTCGGCCAATAAGTATGTATCGCTGTAATAAGTTGAATCGCTGAATAAGTATGTTAAAATATCATAAATTCACTCACTTAATAGCTAATTTTCTAATTCGTTTGGACTTTATGGAACATTTCTTCCTAAGGATTTTTCCGAGATCCGCTATGAATTAGGACAGAGAAGATACCACGATTTTCACAGTTCTAAACAAAAATTAACGACATTTCCGTGTAAATTTGCTTGAAGTGATAGGAATCAGCCACTACCTTCTTTATTTTATATGACTTCGAGCAAAGACTACTATTTTGAACCATTCTTGAGCGATTTTTCAAATTTGATCGCCAGGGAAATTATTTTGGGAAATTATTTTGCAATTGACAAATGATGTGTCAAATTAGTACGCTTTGTTCGAAGATCTGTCAAATTTAGACCAGTGAGTATCTTCGAATCCTTGTATAAGAGGTACCACGTATCTCGGAGACTATCTGTATTTTGAGTGTATTTACTTCATATCGTATTTTAAAAGCATAAATGTTAAATGTTGCTATAGAGCACTTAAAAGGAAAAAACATCTTTGAAATGTTCGATTATTTTTTAATGAATAAAACATTGAACACTCGTCTGTGTGATATAATTTGCCATGCTTCATATCTTACTGATGTCCTGAATGTTGCCAACCTCATGATAATGTAAAACGATAACATTGCAGAAAAATGTGTTTCTCCTTTCAATTACGGTTCAGTTTCATTTTATATGTCTTGCCGTAGAGTAAAAATGAAAGAAATCATGCACACTAATTTAATGTGGCCTTGCACATATGGTTGAAATGGGCTGTGCATGAATAAAGAAAAGCAGTTACACTACTGTAAATTCCAATTTACCCTAGTTGTGCTCATTTGCATTTCCTTGTAACGATCTTGCCCCTCTTCTCTCTTCATTAAAACGCACATCATGATGACGGTCCGACGTATGCACACATGTGCACATTCCTTCGCTTTTCAAAATACTAAATTCCGACGTATGTCATGTTTTGAAAGCATCGCATATTTCCACCACGGACTACCGCCACGGGACATCATTATGGGACGTGCTGGAGCTGAAAAGGCTAGTCACGAAGGCACGGCAACGGAGAGGACGCAAGCGGTCGCTCAAAACCTCGCCTTAAGGAGTGCGAAAGCGGGAAGAAACATCACGCAACGTAGCGTGCCTTGTACGGGCACAGATCCGTGGCCTGGGAAAAGCCATAAATGATGAATATTCTGACACTTTTCCGTGGGCATCCCAGGATCCCTGCGTCCTGTACCGCGCGGGACAAATGCTGCTGGCGGTACACGACGGTGTGGTTGTGGAAAGTTTCGCAGCTAAATTTGGCGTCCCGTGATAACACGATGTTTTGCGCGGAAAGTTTGCAATGCTTTCGGCCTCGAGCTTGCACGTCGAACTGCCCAGCTGATGTGGTGCTGTCCGGGCATGGCCAGGATGAAAATTCCTTCCGACCGGCATTACGCTGGATGCTTCGTCATGGTGGTGGGACGGTTCAAAGTTTCCCACCCCGGAGGCTGGGAGAGCTGTACCTGCGGGCGCTTGGCACAAATTGCATTTGCTGCGGTCTGTGGATCCCCCGCTGCACGTGGTGCATTCTGGCGTTGACTCATTATATCAACATAGGTGCCGTTGCTCGTGCGGTGCCTGTGAGAGGACGCTGTCTTTCGCTTGCTGTTCATTTGTTGATATGAATCCCCGACGGGGGGGTTTCTGGGTTTTTGCGGGCAGGGGTTTTGTGGTGATGGTATCAACATTCTCCAGCAACCGAACTTTTTGGAAGATTCCATCAAAAGCTCGTCCGTTGCTTTGAGCTGCAGCCATTGCACTCTGCTAGTACCTAGTGAATAGTGGCCCCCGATTCTGTGGTGTTTGACGTTAATGCATAGGTGGTTTTTTTGGGTAGCATAGCGGGGAAGTGGATATCTTTTTTTCTTGGAATAGTGTGCTCACTATTATCATTTCAAAATATCAACCGTCTCATTCTGTTTCATCCGATGCGAAGGTCCATCGTTTCGCGTACGAACGATGCAAACGATGCGTCGCGATGCATAACCGCAGCATCTCATAAGACGCTCATCAATCTCTGTCGGGGATTTTCGCGAACTTTTCGAGCACGATGGATGTTATAATCTATGTGCGATGGCGGTTCCTGGTAGGTGATGCGAACATCTTCTGTACCGGCTATCGCTCTTGGTAAGAGTATGGAGTTTAGCATTGTATCGTATGTAAATGGGTAGCTGCAAATAAATAACAGAGCGAGCTTTTCTGTCAAGTGAATAAAAATATAAGCTTAAATGCGGAATAATTCTAAGAAACACTTTTTGTTACACTCCGTGGTAACTTCACGATCCACCGTCTAACGACCGATGCAGCATTCTTAATGATGGTCAACATCTTATTCCACGAACCAGCAAAGAATTTGCTAATATAGTACCAGCCAATAGGACACTTTCAGGAACTTTCCTCTTGCTTCGGCTTACAGGCAGGACCGATAACGGAGCAATCAGGCTACTGGACCAGTGGTAGCAATGTTGCGCATCACATTTAACGTTGTAATAAATGTTGTCTTTGTTACAAGGAAAAAGGACATACTTTTAATTCCTTGTTGAGTGCTTCAAGCCATTATAATGAGAAAATTGCTAGACACATTCAGAGCGAATAAATCGTTTGGTAAGGATTACGAGCCAAGAAGATAAGACAACCATGCCGAAAAGAAGCTTGTTTTGAGATGGCAAAAATGAAAATGTTTGATTCGAAATAATTTGTTATCATTGCTGATGGTTTATTTGGTATTTTACGGTTTGTTAAGAATAAGGTATTGTTTACAGCCATTAATAAGTTACAATATCTACAGAATGATGTCAAATGTATTTGCATGAGTTTCATGGCTTAATTTGTGATTTGTGTTAAATTTATTTTTACCTTACAAAAGACAAACAAATTACCTAGTATCTCCCTTCAAACTATTTTGATAACTTTTGTTCATCTTGTTTATTCTTTTTCTATTTTATGTTTTTTGGGTTTCAAGTCGTAAAAAACCTAAGCCACGGTGCATAAGAGAGTCAAAGAAAGAACACGTGTATCGTGTCATTTGACAGTAATCAAACACACATTAGCTCATTACTAAGACAACTAAAATGCACTATTAATCCTGGTTGATGTAGCGAGCTAATCGTAGTAGATACAAGAAGCTCCTTAACTCCTTTCTACATCTTAGCTCCGCATTGCTGCAATGGATAATGGTCACTAAATTTCCCATTTGTCGAGATGTGTTTCGTTTACGCTAAAAAGAACCAAGAAAACCACCACCACATCTCTTAATCAGCGTCCGATTTACTTTATAACAACAATTAAGAAATAAATAATCAAGCAAACCCGGTCAGAATGGACGATCTTTATCGTGTTCCCGACTCTGTTCCCGCTCTGGTTCGGTTACAAATCCGAGTCCATTAAAACGAAGCGCTTACAACGCGTCGAAGATAACGCTGTAGTAGCTTCCGAAAAACCCTAGCAGGGCTAGAGGACCACATTCGCTCGGTCGACATGTTTTTTTTGTGCTGTCCTATTCCTACTCTTAGCGCTCCGGTGAACTTCGCGAAACGGTCACAAGGGAAAATCCTGTCCCGACAGTGCCCGTACATCGTCCCGGTGCTTAATTGCAGTAATAAAGCAGAATGCAACACAAACCAGAACTCCGAAGCCGAATGTGAACGACCGACCGGTGGTGGCCGATGCTGTGTAATGTGAAGCACCCCTCCAAAGTAGACCGTTGGAAAAGAAATGTCTACTGGTAGCTCGATTGTGAAACCTCTAATATTTCCACACGCTTCGCTCGGTTGGCGGTGGAAAATTCCCATTCGCTATGTAAAATTGTCAACGTTTCGAAGCCATCGGCCATGCCGCCGTGTCATTGCACGCTGATGACTCTGTTTATTTTTCATTATGAAACGTTAAAGTTTGGCAACGATCACTTGCACGGGCGCACACACACACACACACACCCCAGGGGAAATGTGGGAAAGTGGAAAGTGCGGAGAAGTTGGAGAGGACAAAATGAAAAAAAGAGACATTTGAAAAACAGAACTGCAACGCAACAATAATTGTCGCACGCTGGTGGGCAGACAGACCTGTTGTAGAGATGGCAGAGGCAAACGAGGGACCATAATAAGGTGCAAAAACTTGAGGCAAAATCATCCATTTCGATCGTTGTTGCAACTTTGTTCAGCTGCTCCGGTCCGGAGTGTAGGTCCGTGCATGTCCCAAACGCAGTTTCATTTTCATTTCGTTTGCCTCCTGATCCATCCCGTCGTTGGTTGTGCATCCTGATGCTGTTTGGCGGATGGTCTAGAAGCATGCAGTCTGGCATAAACTCAACCACCACCAGCCAAAGTTGTCACTGTCCAAAGCGCAGATGTAGAACAAAAGAAAAACAAATTCGATCGTACTCGACCGAAAGCTCAAGCGCCAGTGTGGCCACCTCCGCGATTTGACAAACACAACCTCGCGGGAGGACCCGGCAGCATTTGAGCTCGCGTGCAAACAAACTAACAACTGTTATAATAACAGTAACAATAACAATTAAAGGGCGACCGGTGGTGGACGCGGGGAAGTGCAAGCGAGAGTCAAATTGTTTCAAGCTGGCTTCAAACAAGGCGACAAACACATTTCGGTTCGATGATGCAACGCAAACACGGACCCGCACAAAGTACACCGAGCTCTAGCCGCTTGCAACAGCCGGAAACTGAGCGTGAGCGTGCGTGTGTGCTTGTTTTGTTGCTGTTGTTGAATGGAGTTGGGCGGTTGAAATGTGTGCTGCGCAAGGGGAACGAAACGCCAGGACGTAATGGGAAGACAATGGGCAAAAGAAACAACATAAACAACATAAAACTAACGAACTATTTCCATCATGTGCAAATCCGCAGCACACTGCCATTTTGCCATGTTGCCAGCCCCGCTGCATCGCCGTCCCTTTTCTCCGGCAAATGTCCCTTCGAGGCACATTTCAATGCCTGTACAAAATGGCGTTTATTAAACAATAAATAATAAAAGTTTGTCATTTTTTCTTCGAGCTTTCGCTACGAGCCGGTATTTATTTGTTGTCGGTGTATTTTCACTCCCTGGGTCTCTCTGGCTCTCTCTTTCTCTCTCTCTCTCTGGTTTTCATGTTCAATCTGTTCGTTCTGTACTTGTTTCGGGCCGTGACCACACTTTTCAATGCACACAGTTTCACCGACCAGATTCATCATAGTTAGCTGCATGGGGCAGCCCCTGGGGATAGGAAAAGGGAAAGGTCCACATGCACCGTCGTTTCACAAACTTTAACGGTTCGGTTTGTGCGTTCCGTTTCCATTTGGGGAAGGAGTTTTTTTCTTCTTTCTGCCTTCTTGTCCTGACCCCAGCAGTACGGTTCGTTTGCCTCCGAATCGATCGGAAATGGAAGCAGAGCCGGAAGGGCAGAAGAGGAAAAAGTTTCTACCTTTGTGCACATTTGATTGCCATTAATTTTTGTTCGTACGAGACGCAAACGCAGGCGCCGGGCGAAAACTATCAGGGGCAAACTGCTTGTCTGCCGGCACCGCAGATGACATGTACAGATGTAAAAGGTCGCTTGCAGGCTGGCTGCTTGGGTTTGTGGTACGGTCAATCGGATGATGTACGATGCACCGCGATACACCGGTGTACAGTGTCGTGCGCGTTGCAATCCTGATTCGTTGGCCCCGCTGATGGTGTGGCACGTCCTGTCTCGGTGGTGTAAAAGTTGTCCAACTGTTTATGTACGCTTGTACGCTGTCTTTGCTACCTCGTTAGAGAGCATGACTTTTGTGTTTGTGGACTAGATGGCAGGTACAGGGGAAATAGGACTGAACTTGTTTATGGCTTTGTGGAAATAAAGTGTTTTTTTTTACCATTTCAAACGGCACAGAACGACGTATAAAGTCCCATCTTCATGCGCAGTTGGTTCGATTGCTTAGCTGTGAGAAGAAACTGCGCGGCTTTTATGGTTGTCTTAATAAATGCAATGCATAAAGGAAAGATTCTCAATAGCAATCATTCCAAACCCCTGCAATGCTATATCACATTGCGGCAGGGATAAATTTTTATCGTTTATAAAAGTCGTACCAGAAGATAAAACTGAAAGTTTCTCAAATTGATAAACTGTCCTGGACTATACGCTAGTGGCTACTTGTTAATGCGAATATGGTTAAGTCTGTTTGAAAAAGCCTACTCATGTAATATATCATATAGAAGGATATATTTTGAATGGTTCTGTGCTACATATGTTCGACTTGACAACATTCCGGCAATGAGCCCAAGGCATGTAAGGACCGATGCTGTTTACGCAGTATTGGTTATCTTGCTATAGGTACACCAATAAGGTCATCGTTTTACTTACGTTAGGGTGCACTGAAGTTTAAACATTTCGAAGCAGAGTTCTTGATCGACACTTGATCGTCCAGGCGACCCTAGAAACCCTGGAGGATTTACTTACTGGAAATGATGGAGTAAGGAAGCCTTACCTTGGGTAGGAGGACACGTCAAAATTCATGAAATGAGTCGATTGAAAAGTCGATTTCGTTTTTGGCAAGAGTGACGTCCTATTCTGACAATTTAAATGAATCTGACTGCCAAGCACGGTGATGGCTGCAACAGTTTCAATTCTTATCCAAAGAATTTACGCTATAAATAGAATCTACATATCGTACAGACAGATGAGTAGATAGATTTAATTGTCTAGTCATCAAAATTTTTGTTTATATTTTCTCTGCTTTTGCTCTTGTAAATATTAAGCATCTCATTTTTTTATTCCCTCTTTTATTGTCAAGACGCATAATCTAAAATATCACGCTGTTATGTTATGTCAAATGTGATGTTTGCTCCTCAGACCGACCTCACTCATATTGAACTTACCCCACCGAGGCATACGACACAAAAAAGTTGCATCTGTTATCTGATAATTAATATTGATTGAATTTTATGGGACGTATGAGGCCTCCTTGAAGCAGGATTACAGTAAGATACACAAAACAATAAATATGAACTTGAATGCTTATTCTTATAAAATAAATATAATAATAAACTACTACAGAGTAGTTGGCAAGGCACAAATACACAGTTCATAAAAGCGGTGTGTGACATGTCGGGTTGGTGTCGATCACAAACGGCATTAAATTCACGGCACATACGCAAAAGGGGATCATAGTTCGGTGATCCTCTACGTCTAGTATCGACATGGCACGGAGCGATCGCGATGGTACGTACAAGTTGAGACTGGAGAGTAGCGCGCCTCACAACAACAGCTGAAAAATAACCTCTCTGCAATTGCGTTGCCACAGCTACTCGAGGCCTAGCAGCGCACAGCGCCCCTCGTAGACCACTTGGATTCTCCATTAGTGGAAAGCGTACTCCAGCACTGACCACACCAAAGCACAGTACAGCGTCTTGATGCAGAGCGTATCAGTGATGTCACGTGATATTTGTTTTAGTAAGCTGTTCGGTAAGGCGCTACAGGTAGTCATGGAAGCTCAACTTTTCATTATGGAGCACTCCAAGAACCCTGACACAGCTGTTGCGTTCAATAGTAGATCCTTTTAACGTGTAAAAGGAACTGTTACACTAAGGGGGACTGTTTTCTGGTAAACGTAACCACAACCCATTTCTCGACGCTTAATTCAAGACCATTCTTTGAGTACCAGGACTGGAAAGGACACAGAGTGGCTTGAAGGCGGAGTTGTTCAGACCGATCGCGGATCGGCAATAACAGCTTCGCATCGTCCGTGTATAGTAGGTGGAAGAAGGACCCGTATTACGTCATATACGTAAATGACGAATAGAAGTGCTCCTTGGAGGTTCTCTTGCTTAGACCCTCGAAGAAGCATACATATGGTGCGACATATGCTATCCCATTTTCTCGCAGTAGAGCGACCGGCAATGTAGGAGCGCATACAGGTCAGCACTGCTGACTCAGCAGCTACACGGGTAGACCGAGCGTCTGGAGATTCGCGAGCACCAAGGCGTACGGAACGCTGTTGAAGCGAGTTTTGATGTTCGTGCACATAGTGACGATATAACTTCCAACGTGTAAGCTTAACCGGAAATTGCATCGAAAAATTCAATCCATATCCTTCCGCACCACTTTCCGTTACATTAATCCCCAGTGCACATTGCATCATTATGTGCAAAACTAATTCACCTCAATGGTGCGGCAATAACAAAACGCAATGATTGTGATACGGGTTTCCTTTTTTGTTTCATCTCTCCGCACCTCCGACCTGCAAAGCATCAGTTAACCGCTGGTCCATTTGCAGCCATCGATAAATCGGCTCGCTTCCGGTTGCTTTGCCACTGATCGGATCAAGCTCAACCTTTCCCACAGAGAAAGTACGGCAGGCAGAGAGAGATAACCAAATAGTGTGTACGGTACGAACGATAAAATGTGCTTTTTTGTTCACCCAACCCAACTATACGGAAGCGAATGCAAAGCAGCCCCTGTTCACAGCCCCGCCCGTGGGAAGGGGGGAATGGGGGGGGGGGTGAATGCGAGAGGGTAAGAAATAAATTATGCAAAATTTAATTCATTTACCTCCACCGGGAACGGTATAATTGACGTCAACGGCTCGAACGCGGGAACAGATCTTAATGGGAAATGGGGTTAAAAGTGGCATCCTCTTGGGGGTGGGAGTAAACTCCCAGTTGCACATCATTGACGAGGAGAAAAAAAACGGAGAAGTGTAGGTGGAGAGAGAGAGAGAGAGTGAAGGTGGGTTAATGTGTGTGCATTAATAAAATCAGCCAGTTTTCAGATGGCGTTAAAGAGGAGCGTAAAATAACTGCACCCCAACCTGCGGACAGCGAGTGCAAGGAAATGCATTTCTCTTCCTCTGAATCATAACTCAATCCGAACAATCAACCTCCCAACCTCGTTGCGTTTTCATGCAGAAAAGGGAAGCAAGGAGGAGAAATAAATGACATACCGGCCTGTTGGGGGCTGGGTGGCTAGGGGTGAATGGTACGGTGAAACGTTGGGAGTAAAACTGCCAAGCGTTGGCAAACGTATTAAAGCAACTGTCAGCCTTGTCCACAGAAAGTTGAAGTCATGTCAAATCGTCGCAACTCGTTCACACACACACACACACACACACACACACACACACACACACACACACACACATGTACAGGAGCGCATACATCCTTTACTGGCCGCACCCCGGACATCATGGCTGGGTGGGAAATTATGACAATCCCGGCGGAATACCCGGCGGGTAAAAAATTGAAATATAAATTGAGTTAATTGTTTGAGGCTACGCAATTATTCTTTCTCACTGTTTGCCGGAAGTGACATTTCTTGCCAGTAGGACAAGCTTGCATTCTTCCTAATTTCTGGCGTGCACCAACCATGCACAGGGCGGCCAGTCTCGGACAACGGACAGGCGATCCCAAGTACCGGCCAGCTGCTCGATCGTGTAGCCCGTCTTGCTACCGTTTTGCAGCAGTACTGGTGCCTTGCTGGCTGGAACCGTTTTGGTGCGGTTCGGTTGCTGTTGCTAGATTCGCTCATAATTCCATCATCAGTCCTGCCGACGATGAGCCGGACCGTGTCCAACTTGACCGAGCTAGAATCTCACGCCCCGTAACTGTGTACCGAACCGTAATATGATCTTGTTTGCATGTTAATTAAAATGTATCTTGACTTTAAACGAGTCAAAGGATATCCGAGTCAGGACCGAGGTTGACTTGCCGGCGAGAAAAAGTTGAATCTCAAACGAGGGAGTGTTGAAGTGTGAGGCAAAGAGTGGGTGGAAAAGCGTACACGCAATCTGGTGCCGGTGGAAATTATTCTAGAACGATCACGCTTCACCGAGGCCGAGTGGGCGAAGCTGTCCGTGCTGATTGTTCCTGGAAGCATAATCACCACCATGGCAGTGTTCTAGCCGCCAGTGTGATGTATGACGTTGTGCTGTATAATAAATTTGGTTAAAATAAATGATAGAAAATTATCATGGCAGCAGAGTCTGATTGGTGGGTGTTGGTGAGCGGGAAAAGCGAATGTACAAGATTTGTCAAAAACTGGGTACATGATAATGTATGTCATGTGTGACACACTGCTGTAGTGGGATTTTCGTTAGTAGTGGGTTGTCATGTTTCAAGCACGTTACCATGTGTTGCATGACAAGCAAGAAGAGAAAATAAATATGAATATACAATTATTATTATTCATTAGCATTTTATTGGGCTCTATCTTTAAGTTAGTTGCACCTTTGATCGGTGTGTCATAAATGACGCAAAACGGGAATTGATCGCTTGAACAGTAATAGTCGAAAATATGGCTTATATTTTGATGAGATAGGTTTCGGGAACTATCAGCGTAGAACTTATAAAATGTATTTGTTTTTTAAATTTTAATTCCTTATTTAAGAACACAGTTGATGGAAAGTTCGTTTCTCCTTACGGATAATTCCTAAATAATTGTTTGATGCCAAACAATATATGAACTACACACTATAATTAAATAATATTTGAGCTTTCTGTTGATTTGTTCTCCATTTGTCTGTTTTTAAAAACTTTTAAACCCTTTTTATGAAATCTTTTGCTAGGAACAACAGAACCGAATTAAAAACTATTTAAAAATAGTAAACACAAAATAGTTAAACACAAAATAGTTAAACACAACACACAAAAATGGTAAAAATTTTGTGGAACACCCATAGAAGATAACTTTAACATCCTTACTGGTTGCAGTTGGGTGACAAACGATTTTATGCACTGGTAGGAAATCTTGTACACAAAATGAAAATTGTTCTCTAAAATGCCTTTAACAAAATCAGTGTACGCCAATTTGCTTGCAGTTTTGAGTCATGTAGCATCCTTTTATGAGACTGATAAAATTGTACGCCAAAATCGAAACCAACACTTATAATCGATAATCGAATAATGTCCCTTGGATGCAAGCCTTTACAAACATCCTGTTCTATCGCCGAAACAAACAGGAACGATAAATAACCATCGAAACGCACCGATGACAAATGCGAATGCATACATCAGTGCAATAACGGAGAAACAACACACATATTGCCACAATTAGTGTCCCGGGCCTGGACGATCAGCAGCATACCGACGGGATGCTCATAAAAGTGGTCGTAAATTAGGGCCACCTTTTTTGGGAAATAGATAGAACCAGCCTCGGTTACCAAGCCTCAGGAAGCGAGCCTATCATCGGCCGGTTTGCCAATTTTCGCTAAAAGCCCCCAACGTCATCGCTGCCATCATCAGGAGCTACAAAATATGGTTTGTTCTTTGTGCCGTGCGCCTGCCAAACAGGCAAGGGTTTGAACAACTACCTCTGGAGGATGGTACAATGGTCGTTAATTGTGCTACGGGGAGAACCGCCACCAGCTTCTTTGTCATACGTGCGTGTGTGTATGGGTGTGTGCGAACGCTGAAATATGGGCTCAATAATTACTTTGCTACATTGTGGCCACAAGGAAACAGCAACGCAACAACATTCGATGCAAACGTACCGAAACCGGAAGCTCGATTGCTGTCGATGCTGTGGGTTGTTAATCATTGCCGGTGGGCTGACGGAGGTGGCACACATAGTGCGATCAGTAACTGTAGACTCCGTTCATTCTTGGCAGGTTGGGGTAAAGGGGAAAGACGAAAGAGTTTTTCCTTCTATGCGCACATGCTCATGGTGGCTGTTGTTTAAGAAACGGCCATTCAAACGGTACGATGGTGCTTGCGTCGTTGCCTTTTCCGGTCGATTGAACAGTCCCGAACAGTTCCCGTTTTTGTTCGGAAAAGGGATGCAGCGACCGTTCTTGGCGGACAAAGAAGCCTACCGAATGGGTGAATTTCGAGTCGATGCTTACCTTCATTTCCGGCCCAGCCTAGCAGCGCTCGGCCAGGAATGGCAGCCAAAGAAATGGTTTCGCACAATGCACGCACGTAGAGGATAAGTTTTATGGCAAACGGAAGACAAACAATCGAACTCCGTGAACGGCAACGGTCGTGCGCGATTTGGTTGGCTAGAAAAGTTTCCTACCCGAGAGGAGCTTGTGGTTGGTAGTTTTGGACAAAGATTTGTGAACGCGCTGAAGACTGTTTGTCTGAAGGCAGCGATCGTCGTGATGCAATAAAGCTATTTGATACACACAGCAAGCTCTGAAACAGTAACGGTGCATGTGTCACATCTCAAAGACGTAACCGTAATCATACCAAATTAATCATTTTAAACCATTCGTATTAAAACTTGTAAGAACTCGAGATCTATGTTAGTGTGCAAATATATTGAACATTTTTTAATGAAATTAGCTACAAACTAATTTTGGAGTCCACTGTATGGATCATAACATTCATTCAACTGATCTGCCAAAAGCGGCCCAGCGCATGGTTGGTTTCTTGTGCCACTCGAACTCTAACAATATGATGAGCGTACGAGCTTACGTTCCAGCTTGTTTTTCCCCACTCACACATCTCGCAGGGCCAAGATCGTTGCACCGGAAGGCAATCGTCCCTTACGATACGCGCGCGCCCCGCACGATAGTCATGCACTTTTGTGTGACGCGGACGATGAATGGTGGCATGTGTGAAAGCGTGAGAATCTAAAAACCGGGGCCACCCTAGCTGCCCGAAAGTGTAGCAGCAATCGGCCACCGAAGGGTGCATGCCGGAGCTGGCAGTTTGCCGGGCGTGCGGGCGGGCAAAGATTTATTGCGCACTTCGCATAAAATTTGTATAAACATAAAGAGATTGTAAATCAAACGAACTTTCCACCAAAGCAGCAGCCCTGTGCGCTATTTGCGTGGAAGCAGAACAATGCAGGCGGCCCTGCCAATCTGCGCCTTCTGAGACTGTAGCAGTTTGTGTAAAAGTTTTACTACGTCGTTGTGCTGTAGCGCAGGATTGGGGAGAGGCGGTAGGAATATACTCCGAAGGGAGACTAAGTGTGAGGGGCACGATGCTTTCACAAAGTGACGACGCACAATATGACGACCCCTACTCTTACTCTCGGATGGGTCATGTTGCTTTGGTGTTGCTTACGAAAATTCACTTTATGATTTTGGACAGCTCGTAGGGAGCTTGTAAAGAAAACATAGTGCAGGCAAAATGTTCATTGGTTTTTATAAGACGTTGCACTTGAAAAGAACAAAAACATGAGTAGCTTACAGTAAACTCTAAACATTCTAGGATGTAGTATAAACAAATTGTAAGTCCTTTCGATTTCATTATAGGATTTCCCACGTGTTATTGGTTGATTTCCGTTTTTTTGGATCGTTCCCACGATTTATTCAAATCGTCATTCGTAACGCCCATTACATCGTGAGAAGCAACCAAAAATGTTATAGAAACAACTATGAAAGGTCTTTACGATTGTATGTAATTCAAAGCTGATAATTCAGCATTATGCTTAGGAACAACGGGTTTTTCGATCAGGCAAGGCGCGAAGCTATAGTTGTCGTATCACAAAAAATAGTGATCAATTAAGAAGCTCTAGTCCGTGATACAGATTTCATGGTATTCGACCAACATGCCTGTCATGGGTTCAAGCCCAGTCTGATCAGTCTGTTCAATCTGTTATACAGTCTCAAAACCGCTCATCCATGACACTATGGCTGGTATTATTGAATCCGTTCGTAGCGGCGGCGTACGTCCCGACACTCATTTTCCTAAAGTACTAGATGGTTGCTACAGTTATTCACGGGGGCGTTGTAGGGCCTTGCTCATGAGATGTGTTGCCATCCCTAGAATTTCATGTGAGCGCCGTACGTTCCCGCTACGAACGGATTCAATAATACCAGCCTATATTTGTTAAATTATTTTTTTGTAGGCAAATCATCATGCATTAGCAGTCAGAAAATATGGTTTTATTCACTTCAACGTCATTCTTTTTCTTCCTTACCGGGCAAGATCGGACGTGTTTGAGTTCTTAACCATCCTTCAATATAGTAATAATTGAGCAATTGCTTATGTCAATTTCATCAACTGCAAAGGTCTCTAAACCCTAATCGACGACATTTCAATGTAAAATCTTAAGTTTAGATTGAATCTTTAAGTTTTGGTCCTGTATGTAAAAAAAACCTGATCATCAAAGGCTTTTCTTAATATTGGCTGGTATTATTGAATCCGTTCGTAGCGGCGGCGTACGTCCCGACACTCATTCTCCTAACATAATAGATGGTTGCTACAGTTATTCACCGCGGCGTTGTAGGACCGGGCTCAAGAAATGTGTTGCCATCCCTAGAATCATGTGAGCGCCGTACGTTCCCACTACGAACGGATTCAATAATGCCAGCCATTATCAATATTATATTAATATTATCAATATTATAATATTATCAACACACCCGCAAAACAAATACAAATTGTAAATTGCTGTAAATAATAAACTCAAAAATATAGAGTTGTTTTTAACATGCAGATTTTATAAGTTAAATATGTTTAATAAAATTGATCGACAAGGACATTAAAATCATGTATTATTAAATCCAACATTCACTTAGTTTTAGTCAAATCCAAGGCATTGATGACAGTTTCTTATAAAATAAAACACTTCCAGGAAAAAACACATTTCCAGTCTAAACAACACATGATTTTTGAGCAATTAAGATAAGTTCTTTCTTCACAGTAAATAGTGCCTTTGAAATGTAGCTTTTTTTCAGCAGGGCAACAGTTCTTATATGAACAACGGGTATCGAATTAAAACCAAACCAAGCACATCTGTACTGCAAGCAGTCGTGGGTTTTCTAATATACAAAGGTTATAGCTATTTAAATCGTATTACGAGCAGCTGTAATTGGGCCGGCTGCTATAACTTTAGCACTCATAAAATCTGTAAACTTGCAAAGCACGCTAACAAGTGCTGCACCATAACCGTTCCCAAACCTTCATGGCCGCTCCATGCTTTTGCTTCCTTCCGATCTATATTCATTCGTTCTCGTGTTTCGATGTCCGTTGTGCTTTTGGACGCGCCAGTTTGTGGGTGGTACGATGCTGTTGTTGTGTTTTGTTGTTCATTCTTTTTACACAACGTTCCACTCGAATTCAAATTACAAAGCTGTGGCAATTTTCCAACGCTGCAACCGGGCAACCGGGGGTGTTCATTTATGCAGTGATCCCGATGGGAGTGAAAAATGCTAAAACCCCCCAGCAGGGGGAGGGTTGATTGCGAATAAAAAAAAGTAGAAGCCCCTGGAACTGGGAATGACTCTATTGTTTAAATGCCAAATGGGTTTTTGCAGGAAGTTGCTCGGCCTGCCTTCAGCCAGCCCGTTTTAATCACCGCCACACCTCTACCGTAATTGCTGCCATATTCGCTTGCCATGGTTTGCCTTTGTCTCAGCCTGCGCTCTTTCCAATGTTGTGAGTGTTTTGAGTGTGAGTTTATGCTGGTTGCTTGCTTTTTTTCGGCATATCCAATGAGATCTTCCTTTTTACTCCCTCCTCCGCAGTTCGAACCTTACTTCGGCTAGTGAAACTTTAATTTCTACATTCCTTGCACGAAATTGAAACTTTTTCGAACGACCAGTCCCTTGATAATATGGCACAGAAACGAGATGGAGATGAAGAAAAAAAAAACAAAAATCGCGCGTGAAAACGCACCCGCTAGTTAACTGCATTATCGTTTCGGGAAAACTTTTCCACCCATCCGGCATGTTGTTGATGGTGGAATGCTTTTTGAACTCGTGCACGGAGCAACTTTGCACAAAAAAACCAGCGATGCACTACCACCAGCAGGGCGTCACGTCTTTGTCCTTTCCTGCTTCGGGATGGTTCATCGCAAGGAGTGCAACAACTTGCGTACTCTGGGGCAAGTTCCCTTCTTCTGCCGATGTTAATCTTGCCCACAGTATGGTGTTCCGTTGGAGTTGGAGAGCAGGAGCAAAGCAATGGACGGTAAGCACGGTATGGCGAGATTTTTCGAAGCGACAAAACGAAAACGGAACCGGAATTTTGCCTCCTTGTTGGCCACCTCTCTGTTCCGTTCTTTCCTCTACCCTGTCTTACGAAGCTTCCCGTGCGTGAGTGGGGCCATTGTTTTGTTCGGGACTGATGATGCTCCCGGCTACGATAGTCCGAAAGCTCCGAGATGATGCAAATTTTATTCCACTTGAGCTTGAGCCGTTCGTTTTCCTCATTCGATAGGAATGTGTGTGTGTGTGTGTGCGTATTTGTGTGGATGTTTTGGTGTTGCCATTATTCCTTTGCGCTCGACCAAAATTCACCAGAGGGCAGCACTTAGCGAGTTGAGCCAGAAGTTTCGAGGGAGCGCGTTGGTGTGCTTGTTCTTGGCGGTTCCATTTCCGCTGTAGGTTTGCTTCATATTTCACGCCAAGTGCGTTCGTAGTTGCATTAAAAAGAAACCTTCACCGCACAAACTGTAACGATGGCAAAATGTGTGTGTGAGAGAAAGAGCGAAAGCGAGTGAATTTTCATTTATAAATTATTGTCAAGTTATCTTGAGGGGTTTTGCTGTTTTTTTTTGTTTTTGTTCATTGCAGATAAACTATTGAAACGTTTTCTCAACACTCAGCAAAATGTGTTTACGAATGAGCGTAAAGGCGAATCAAAACGACGGCTAACAGATTTATGCTTCGCTCGAGGGCTTGTGAATGTTTTGAGCAACGTTCTTTATATCGCATCGCATCATCCGACAGATGCACCGTGCCGAGCTTAACTGTCGCGATGGCGTCAAGAGCAATGTACAGGAAAACAGTCTCAGTGTTTTTTTTTTTGTTTTGTTTCATTTTCATTCAATTATCATGAGCTTGTAGGCCCTTCTGTAGCGAACTGGGTGGTGGGATGTAAAAAAAGGCGGAGAGCTTTTGTGACATAGAACGACAAAAGTGAGCATAATTTACGCGTTCATTAATTGCGCTCCGCGCTATCTGCAGAGGGGCCAATTAGGATTAAGTTCAAAATTGTATTTCGTTCAGTGAAGACAATGAAAGCTTTATTACACTATCGCGTTGTAGAATGTGAACGTTTGTGTGTGTGTGTGGAAGCTAAAAGCAGGGACATAATAAAACTGCTCTCCTACTTTCGTTCCCTCTATAAGAACAAGATTTCTTTCAGATCAACTCTTTTCTCTTGCGCTGTGCAATGTGCAGCCATGAGCAGTCAAATTATGAGCTGTGCTAAAATAGCGCCACAGTGCAGGATGCACTACTTCGAACTGCCCGCCTTCCACGTTCCGTCCTTATTCCTGTTCACTCTCGTCCACGCTATCGGCGGGGATAATGTGCTAAGAAAGTTTATAATTATGCAACTGCGTTATTTTGTGCGCAGTGCCATTCAAAAGACGTGACGCGTAGATTATATACCGTGTGTGCGTTTGTATGTGTGTGTGCCTGTGCCATCCGCTATCATCCGATGCTCTGACAATAATTTTGCCCGAAGACATACCCCGGTACACAGCTGACGACACGAGCACGGTGTTCATGATGATGCTGATGACGACGACGGCGTTGGTGATAATGATGCCCGAGCCCAAACCAAAGGAGCTGTGAGGAAGATGAAGTGTTAATGCACATATGTGACCAGATTAAAATTTCTAATTTAGCAAAAACCGGTACGGCAGAGTGCAGCGAAACCGCGCTAGCTGTCGGCCGGTTTTCTGCTAGGCAGTTGCTGGCGCGGTGCCGCACTCGCATCTTGAAGCCGTTTGCAGAACTCATTAAGATGCATTATGCGTTTGGGTGGTGGGAAAAAGTTTCGCAGCCGAGCTGCAGTGCAAAGTTTAGCGTGACACGTTCTGGTGTCTATTGCCGGCGATACATTCCGTGACCATCGTCGGCAGAAACTGTATGAATAAATGCTGTAGCAAAATTTGTAATTATGTTTATAATCGCATTGCAAGCTGTGATGATGCTAGTTTGCTTGTGCTAAATATTGTTTATGTGGTTATTTGTTGACATTCACATTTTGCTCTTTTAGTGAAAGTAATGTGTCTATGCTTGAATCATTTAAATTCTATTTAGCAGAAATGACAAATTTGTCTTTAAAAATGTGCCAAAATATGCATTATTGCCGAAATTGCACTGAAAATATGCATTATTCAACAGAAATAATTTATAATAATCATACATCCTGGCTAGTTGGTTCACAAAGTTGTACTGCTTTTTCCCCCGATTTTTACTGGATTCACAATAATACTTAGTTTTGAGGCCCGAAACCAATTGTAAAGAAAAAACAACCCAAGAATAGTAATTACATGGTAGAACCTAACATAAAACATCGATGAAACATGAAAATTTTCGATCATAAATGACAATCAAAAACAAATTTTAAAATCAATGTCTATGAAATGAAACACTCCTTTGAAATTAAAGAGTAATTAATTAAAGAGTATTTATAAGGTACATTGTATAAGATACGATATTAATTGTTATCTAGTTTGACGACCTATCATGATTTTTAGCATGTAGTAACGTATACTCATAAGTATCAACCAGATAGCTTATTTTCTACCATGTCATGTCAGCAAGTCTTATCACCTCGACTGCACGTGTCAAGTTAAATGAGTATCTGTCGAAGGTTATGTTAGGTTGACAATCGTTGTCAGAGATATTCAGCTATAGAAAACACCACCCCAGTACCATGTCCTTCACTCACCTAGTTAAGTACGTGTACTTGATGTTCACCGGTCATGAAAGCAGATCGGTCTAGAAATTTTGACAAAAGCAACACTTATCATATTCCTTTTGAAGGGAGGACGACCATTGGAGAGCAAAATTTGGTAAAAGTTTAATTTTAAACTCTTCCGCTTTGACTTGACTCTCCACTCTCATGTCCACTGACTGAATGGTATTCTTCTACAAAAAAAGGTAGCTCGCTCTAGTGCTTCCTGTCCAGTGGTTGACATGATGCTTTGGAACGGGCGGATGATGCTTTCTTCTCGGGCGCTTACAGACGATGTGTGATTTTATGAACTGATCTCACCCAACATCCTAGATTGCAGCACCAAACGAGCAGCTGGACCACGGCTTACAAGGCACAATCTGTTGACGAACCATAGACGATGTCTTGCTAGAATCATAACTGGGTTGGTATGCATCAACTCTAACACCACATGGCCACGCACATAGTCACATACGGCGACTTGCCACGCGTTTGAGGTAGAATATGAAGCTCGTTTGTTCGGAGGTAAGCGAATGTCGGTGACCATAAACCGATATTTGCATATCTCTAGTGCCTGTATAAATTACTGGCATAGTAAACCAGAACACACCCGGGGTTGAGTGTAACTGTTTCTTGGCCGACTGTCGTCCTGGAGCTTCCTGCTCTTTGGCGGTGGAGAACCTGAGAAAGGGGTCGGTGTAGAATATTACCTTTGTCGAAGGAATGGGTTCATGCTGGCAGACGGTCGGCGGTGCCGGATACGTCATAAAATGCAACGTTTTGCATTCTTTCTGCGGTTATCCAAGCGCTACGATCTGCCCCGTTGCCCGTGCGGCGTTATTGCGCCGGATGCCCTGATCTCGTATGTCCTTTCACTTGTAAATACAAAATATGAAGATGAGCAAACTCGGCAGACAGCTGGAACCAAGGCGGTGGTCAACGTGTCCCGCAACCACTGTGGCACATTTGTGTATGTTGAAACGTTGTTACTGTTCCTTATTGCTACGGTATGCTTTTACCTTGCTCTGGTTCATGTGTGCAAAAATTGAAATTTTCAACCCCCTGCTGACCGCGGGAACAGGAATGTGGTTAACCGATAGCTGCAAGTGAAGCTACCTTCAAGGTGATGGTTACTGTTGCTGACAAGATGCGTTGGTTTACGGATTATAAGCGACCTTTGCTAGGATATGAGGAAAGGAAGTAGAAGGTGAAGTCAGTAGTCACGACTAGCTGGTCTACAGGTTCCGAAAGAAGACAGCAAATAAGCTATTATGAACTCAGGAACACAACTTAATGTAACTTAGTCGTGGCAATAATGACGACCATGATTTTTCTGCTTGTTGGCATAATGACCTTGACGGTTGTATCAGCATAGGGTAGGAAGAGATCTTGTTCAGCCTTGTAATCGAGTAGAGGACCGGGTCAATGCTTTTAAATCGACCATATTTTGGTAATTTAAGTCCCGAATATTTCTCAAGCATCTTGTATTGAGTTGAACAATCAACATAGAACATTCTTTGAAAAAAGGCAGTCAAACTCAACTCAATTTGCAAACGACCCTAGCAATTCGTGAGCTATGATAACAAAAGACGCGTGATAAATTTGTGAAATCGGTATGGTAATTTCAGCAAAAAGATATACTACGAGCTACTACGAAGCGATAATAAATATTTGTGTTATTTCACTTAAATTCAATCAGTATCCCAAAGAACTTGCAATGTATGGCTTTTTTCTCGTTACCTTTTTACTTAGGTTTAGAATATATTTGTCTGGGGGCTTGAACATAAAATAAAATAATATATCTTCAACAATTGATGGATTGATGGACAGATAACACTTGTCAATTGCAAATTCTTTACGAGTATATTAATAAAAAAATATTTTAGCTAAATACTTAAGCTAAATTTTCTACGATGTTCTCAACTCAATTTTGAAAAGAAAACAAATAATGGTCTAATGGCACAATACAAG
Organism: Anopheles arabiensis; assembly: GCF_016920715.1. Classification (NCBI taxonomy): domain Eukaryota; kingdom Metazoa; phylum Arthropoda; class Insecta; order Diptera; family Culicidae; genus Anopheles; species Anopheles arabiensis. The sequence continues at coordinate 41,388,028 of NC_053517.1, read as the reverse complement.
AATTTGCAAAGATTAGCAAATAATAAACTCTCAGTATTTAACAAAAACGTATCATCCCTAATCGTCGTAGGAAGGCATGGCTTATACATTCTCTCCTTTTACACCAATTAATTCTACCAATTAATTAATTAATTAATTACAATAGTGATCACTAATGTATGTTCCATCTATAAGTTTAAGTTACTTAGTGCAACGTTGTGGTGAGTCATTGTTATTTGATTTTCCGTGAATTTTCATATTAAAATCAACTCATTTTGGTGGCAAATAATTCAAAGAGTTGGCGAAAAGAGTTTTGTAGAAAGTAGTGCCATTTTTCTGCTTCCTGACGATCTTTCCATTCAATACGTTAATTGTTAAGCTTTGTTTTTTGTCATCCAAAAGCTAAAATTAAAATTTTGACTTTAGTAGTCAAAATAATAAACTATTTATTTTAGCTTTTACCAGGTCATTGCGGGCCGCATTATAGGCTCTCAAGAGCCGCATGCTGCCCGCCGGCCGTAGTTTGGAGACCGCTGACATAGAGCTTTTGTAGATATGTGCTTTTTATGAGCTAACAGTGAATGTGAGCATATTGTAATGTTAGTTAAGGAGTCTCAGTTAAGTGTTGTTTGGAGTATATTTTACGACCTTGTCGAAAGGAGGCAGTTTTCCAATCCTCTAGAAACAATATGCTTTTTGAACATAAATTTGATTTAGTGTTCACTTTTTTAGGCTCTATCTAAGCTCCAAACAACATCCAATACCGATTGAAGATGGTGTAACAGAAACATAACGAACTGTCCGCCTACTGTATCGTACAGAGGACAACTGAACCGTTAAGATAAATTTATGCTTGATTGAGATCTGCACCTTATATTGTGGCTCAAGTGAAACGTCCAAGCTAACACATAACCAACCACGCTGAAAAAGACATCAATTCTTCTACCGTCACAAGCCTTCCAGTTCCGATCGGTGAATCGTTGAAAGTGGATAAATTGAGCCCGATTTTGTAGACCATTTCCGAGTACGTTCGGCCGTAGCAGTCGATATGGTTATGATTTATGAAACGAGCGATAGGAATGAAACATCGGTGATAACGATGCGGAGTCTGTGTAGGAAACAGTACAAGCACCAGTGGAGGCATGCAATGTAACATACGAAACAATCCACAAGCAGTCGTCAAAGGAATACTTGGAATAGATCTTCCATTCCATTAAATCAAATATGTAGGTTGGCTGAGAAGCATGTAGACAATGGCATACATGATAAAATATGCAGTTGTTTCGTTTAATGAAACGCACAACAGCCAACCAATAGTTTTCAGTGATTGTTTTAACAAGTAAAATGATCATTCGATAAAACGGTGATTAATTTTTTTGCTAGCCATATATAGTTTTTCGATAGCAAGAATTAAACATCAACAGGAATTTAAACAAATAATTAGTCATTTTATATTCGTGCATTGTTGTCATCGCATGAGAGAAATTTCGCATATGAAGCTTGACGTTATTGCCGATTACTGGCGTGACGACTATCTCCTTCCACTGCACCTGAAACGAGCAAAAACCTATCCGGTATCGTTTTTATTTAAACTTATTTGCATTCTCGTAAGATAAAACCAGCTGCATGTTAGATGTACCAACAACGGGTTATGGCACGGCTACGGTGGATGAAACCTTCCGATTCCGGACTTACAGACAGGTGAGCTCCTAAGTGCATTTTGCATCTTCTAAGTGGATGCATTCCGTTTGTTGTAAGCACCGTCAGAATGATTCTGGGGTTTGCTTATCACACCGCGCGAACAACGCCACACAACAGCCAGCATTGTACCGATCCATCTTTCATCTCCGAAACGCAATGATGCTCTTCCGGCCCCTGCAATTTGCATTGGAAACGCACCGAAACCCAGAACTAGAGAGGTGGAATCGGTATGGCGGGATGTTGCTTCTCGAAAAGATCTCACGTTACCCTGGGAGGGTTTTACTTTCGGTGTCGTGAAGGAGTTTGTTCGTTTTCGTTTTTTCAGCTTCGTTCAAGTGCGCCCGCAAGTCTGTGTTCTTCGTCCCAAGCGCATTACTGTACAAAACGAGTACAAAGCACCGAGATACTGCAGGTCTATATGTTTGGAAGACACGCTGAAGAAAGTCTCTGTATTCACGACATTCTTCATCACTAATGGCACTTGCTGAGAAGCTTTCAGAACCGGATGGAAGACCCAGACACCGGACCGGGGGCGAGAGGCGTGAGATAAAAACTTTCAAAAATATCGTACCATCTGCATGCGAACATCTTAAAAAGGGAAAAAGTGTAAGCTCGAAGGTAACTTGTAATCCCGCGACACAGAGCAGCATCTTTTTACCTCAAGGCAAAACGGGGATTCTCTAAGGAATGCTGCTCCATTATCTTGAAAATTGGGAAGTACATCGTGACGTATGGTAAGGGTACCGTATACGCCGCCGTTTCGCGGCGCTGTGGATATTTTGTGTGTCAAGTTGGTGATTTTGGTGAACTACAAAACCTTCTTAGAAATGCTGTTATATTGTTTGTGTGAGATTTTTGCCAGTTAAATGCATTAAAACTTGCTTCATAAAAGTGCATAGCTATTAAATGTTTAATGTCCTACTCATTAATTTTGAACGCATGCTTGTAATGTCTTAATACTTAATTCGTTTATTGCTATTCGTTATTCGTTTCTAGTTTTACAATCTTTATAGTTATTAAAAAAAATAATAATATTAATAAATTCCTTTATTTTATCTTTAATTTTATCTTTCTTAATTTTACGCAATTTTATTCATTTTTTTATCTTTTTTATCTTTTATTTTATAACTTTATTTATTTATTTGACTTTATTATTATTTTATGGTATACGCAAAAAAATGCAAAATTTACTGTCTTTTCGAAAAAGTATTGATCATACAAACATACGAAACACACGCAAATATGGCAGTTACATTGATGTTTTCGGAACGCGTTTACCGAGTATTCTGGAGTAGAATGTTCCTTCATGCCCTGTTAACAGGCTTTCAGAACATTGTTATAACTTATTTAATTCATTCTGGATAGGGTTCGGCATTGTTCTAATGTCGATCGATACATTTAAAAGAACTTTTCAAATTGTTAGTAACTATCCATCACAATATTATTTTCACCAGCCTATCGTTGTACATCTAGCCCATGCAATTGTTGATTGTTAGCGGTTACTCTCCCACGTCACACACAACATTCGAAAGAAAGTCCAATAGATACTACAAAGCACGAATAACAACAACTAAAATCAATCGCTATACCTACAAACTTTGGCAGGACATGGGACTCCCCGTCCTGACGGTGACCAATTTTGGAAAGTTGCAAAAGCTAGTTTACTATTGACACAGGATTGATTCAGAAAGTGGTTCATGCAGATGCAGCGTGCTGATTTAATTTATTTTACGAACGGTACAGACGCACACGCATTGTTTGATTTTCAGTCGCCCTATATGCATGAGATTGATAGATAAAAACTAAAAAAAAACAGTCCGTGGCTTACCCTATTTGAATTGGTGGGTTTTAGTCTTTTTAGTCGTATTTTGCGTTTTGACAATGAAATGATATCGGGTTAAATGTTTTAATAAAATTGTACTCAACATTGTTGATGTATAATTCACATATAAGAGTAAAATGACTAAACTAAATAGAACGACAGTAAAATTTGTATCATGCTAAATATTAGTTCTTAAATCTATCAAAGTCAAGTTTCTTTTTTTATTTTAAATGGGTTATAGCATTTTCCATTAATTTTAAAATTGCGATTCAAACAATTTAAAACCTTTCTTGGCAAAATATCCCTGCTTTAGCAAAAAATCAATCCTTTATGAGCTAGCCTACCCTGAATCAGCATTTGTTTACATATTTTTCAGACTAAAATAATCTAGGCTAAAAATCTGAGGATAGTTTGACGTTGACATGAATTCAGCCGCCAAGTGTCAAACTACATAAAAAAAAACCTGGCGAGTATTGTAAAATCTCTTATTGAATGTGGATTAACATCAATCATAAATAAATTTTACATGCATGAAATAGCCATCGCTAGAGTAATACAGAAAAGCTTAACACTAAAAAATAAAGGTCGAAAAAATATTATGAGAAAAAGATAGCAAATTTGAGCCGTTTTAGATTTTTCATTATGGATATACTATTTATATAATCTTTGAACTACATCAAACTTTATGTTTAGGAGTTTTCACTCCTGTCGATATGTATGTATTGATAAATTTACTGATAAATTGTTTCGTTAAATTGCTGGCATCAATTTTGAGAATGTTTCTGAATGGACTACTGAAAAACCTACCGTCGAATAAAACTCTTTTCAACAAGCTACGTCAGCCTATGAAATAAATAGAAATCCGAACGGTTCTCAAGCAGCAAAGGTTGAACGTGGAATATCACAAGGCATATTTGTTTGGGGCAAAATTACGGCAGCATGAAAATGGCTGTGATTGAAATCGGCACCCAGCTAAACTTATTTGCCGAACCCGGCTGGAATTGGCATCCACATTTCATGCCATCAACTCCCTCCAAAAACTCAATCTCATCCCTCGATGATGCTCTCCATTAGCTCCGTTTAAACTGGACCGTGCTTGAATTTCCACGTACTACATATTTCGTCTTGCTGCAACTGGCGTCGCTCTCGTATGCTGGTGCTCGGAAAAATGGAATGCACCAGCAAGGAGTAGGTTGCAGCACGAGAAGCTACGTCATCTGTGGCCAATCGAGCACGTCGGAAAATCATTATCGACCCCCGGGGCACGTACTGCAAATCTTTCCTCTCCGCCCAGAACGTATAACGCTCGCATGCACGTGAGCTTTTGCATGTCAGTGATGTATCCAACAGGGGAAGAGAGGAATCCAGAACGGGAAGGCATTTTTACACCAAGAAATCAACGTGGTTTCTCATTCTTAACCGTACTCATAGCGGCAGACACAAAGCCGTGTTAAGGATTATGCTTAACCGGGTATGGAGCCGGGTTGAAGGTCTTGGCTCCCTGTCCTGACAAGAAAATGCATGTTTGGTGAAAATATTTGCCATAATGGCCATTCATCATGTCAGCTTTTGAATTAAGTGCTTTTGGCTGCGCCCCTCAGCTGTCTTATCTTTGCCGCCTGCTTACTGCATCGTCTGCATTCGTTTCGTCTCTTCCGCCCTTTGATAATGATGCGTAGTGACGCTGCTGGATGATGAAGAAGCAACTGGTCGGTTTGCTTCCCCGCCGGAACCAATCGATGTCTCCGGGTGCACTTTTGATACGCATTTCGCACAAAGTGATTGTCAGTGGATGTAAGATGGATGCTTCGGATCGTTCCAGGAACTGAGCAATCACATACTTGCATGCTTTAAATCACAGTATACGTCAGCGAGCAGGAATGCAATCAACGATGATGGGCTCTGATCGGCTTATACAAGGACATACCCAATTGGAGCTATGCTATTAGAGCTGTATTTGAGGAAGTTGCGTATACAGACGTATACAGAGGGGCTGAAATCAAAAATCTTTAAAAACTAACCTTTTAAATTAGCTTTATTTCACATAAAGTGATTTCAATGAATACTACAAATTTTCTTTGTCTCCTTATCCTTTTACACATTTGTTAGAGCTTTTAAGTGAAATCAAAATGAAATTTTTATATAAATTTAGTTATTCATATTAGTCAATCGATGTTCACAGGTTAAATAATTATTCACCAAAAGCTCCAAAATCCTTTCATAATATTTCATCTGTTTTATGTTTTAAAAACATGCAACCACTTTGATGTCTAATTTAGAAATCTAGCAATAATCAATGTTTAGGCTGACTAACAAACAAACGAAATAACCAACATAAGAAAGCTGTTAAGGGTAAGGTTCAAATAAATTCAATATCAATGCATTCAATTCGTTGAGTGATAGTATCATTTAGAGCTTAGACCGATACCGAACGACACAAAGCGATTGCACCAGCAACACAACGTTTCAATACGCTTTATGACAACCGCTGATAAGCTTCGAGAAGTCTATTGCAATTTTTGTGTTGTTCTATCACAAAGTCGTTTGAAATAGGTTCAAACCATTTCTAAAGAATATGAACACATTTTCTTTCCTATCAATGCAATCCTTTTCACAGGACAATATCGCTCGGTTGGTATTGCGAGCATCATTATCATACAGATTACTTGGTGTAATAGAAGCAAGAGTAAACGCATTCTTTTTATGGTAGATGCAGCACCACTATTAGTGTATTAGAGTGAAAAAGATTTAAAATTCAAATAATACTGTGAAACGAGTTTGTTTCAATGTTAGAAATATTATATAATCATCAAAGTGTAATGTATGTAATTTTAGATGTGTAATACTTTTCATACAAATAATTAAGATAGATAGATAAATTAAGAAAGATATAAAATTCTTAATAAAATATGTGTAAAATTGTATACAGTTTTACGTGAGAATAGTGAATATCGGTTATTATGAAAAATAAAAAATAAATTTAATACATTCGATATCACGATCAGCTTTCAGCGTATGTCTAAAATCTGATCCAAAGAAACCGGTACCCACTCAAGATTCCTTCACCATAACCTAGCATAACAATTGATCTATCCTTTTGCTGTTCCTTTCATACAGCATCTATTTTTTGTAGTTTTTGGTCCCCACCCCAACAATCACCAATCGATGAAGCAATGCGATAAGTGGCATAAAGTCTTAAGTACATCTAATGCACTTAAGTGAATGTAATATTACGCCAAATCTCGTACGATTTCGAATGCTATTTCGCTCCAAGCAGCATTCGTTCCTGCTACTAACGAGCGGGGCATCTATCCGGCAAGCGGAATGTACTTTGCCGTAAAGTGCAGTCGATGCATGGGTGGTGGAATATCATAAGAAGGTTGCAGTGCCATCGGTCCAGGGGCGTGCAAAAGCGGGCAATGTGTGCGCTCTTCGCTGATGGGAATTCTTTCTCGAGCAAATGTTTTGTGAATTGCAGCAACACGAGCTGAGTGGTACGAGTGAACGAAATACCATTATATAAATGGGGTTGGAAGAGATTTTGCACTGCTTACGAGCATGTCCTGTGGGTGTTTGCTTTGTAAAAGCATCGGTCTTTTGCGTGGAAAGAAAACAATCTTTCATTTTGTGTGGGTTTTGTGAGGGGTTGGCTTGGTACGGATGTACTGCTATGCAAATATCAATTTCATAACAGCATTATGGTGATTGTGAAAACATTTATGCATCTACTGTGGTTCAATTTTGTGGAATACTAAAAACTGTGTGATGTAAAAATGAAATTGTTCCTTTAAACATATTAAGATGATCCAACCTTGGCAGCTTTAGTAGCAACTAGTGTTCGTAATTTCTCAACAACAACTTTAAGCGACCGGTGCTAAGCCCCATCTGACTATCGCTCGCTGTTAATGTATCCCCCTCTATCTTCATGTCAGTCAAATATTTTTCATTCTGAGAGCACGCAGCCACCTCAGTTCATTTATTATCCGTAAAACTAGCTAGCTGAATTGTCTGAACGAAATAAATGATGGTACGATCCAGCCACACTATTGCACGCTATGCATGGGTGTGGAGCAGCGGATCATCGTAGCCCTTGTCCCTGTAGGTATCGGTCCACTGGCAAAGGGGTTGTGTCTTTAACGTATTTCCTTCGGGCCAACCAGGCGCACATATGGTACGGTACACATTCGGTCCCCGGTTAACATTGGTCAGCAGCAAGGAACGATTTGTCCGGCATACAAACGGAACCGTTCGTGCCTTGCAGGGAGAGCCGTTTCACCGTCGCTGTTTGTTGTTCGAAGCAGAAAGTTGGCGAGCACTGCATTTGAAACTCTCCGTGCTACATGCCCAACATGTGTTAGGGATTTCGATGGGATTATCCCGGTTGCGTGGTAAATTATATAAACGATTAAAGCACGACATTTTTTGTGCAAGGAAAGGATGAGAAGGATGAAAAATACACTCTTTGAAAAATACACTTTTTTCAAGCAAGTACCACACTATTCTGCTCGAGCGTTCGAGAGGAGTGAAGGGACGTGTTACGTATGCGAACAAGTAGATTGGCACATTTATATTCATTTCGGATAGCTATCGACTGAAGTGTATTTTGGCTCAATTCATTCCATTTGTGCATTTGAGTTTACAGTTGCAAGGATGTTCTGTGCCGAATATTTGTTTTTGAGCAGATTCAAGACTTCGTTTGAGCAATGAAAATATGCTGGAAACAGTTTAACTAACTGAATATGTTATGTTATGTTATGTTATTGTATGATAGAATATCTTCTTCTATTTGACGTAACATCCTACGCGGACATGCTGGTCTATACAGGCTTTCGAGACTTGGACCGAGAATGGACCCTAGGATTGAACCCATGACGGGCATGTTATTGAGTCGTTCGAGTTGACGACTGTACCACAGGACCGCCCCTATGATAGAATATATCGATCTCTTTGTCGTAATATATATTATATATGTTATAGAAACACCTAAAAGCAAATACAGCTATTGAAACTGTTTCTGTGCAACTTTTCGTCTGAATTAAACCACAGCCCAGACACGGTGTCGAGTCACAGTACCGGTGCCAGTGGTGACGAAACCCCATTGGCCAAATGTGACCCAATCGTTTCGTTGTCCATACATTCTGAGTCTGCTTTGACCGGTAGAACCAACTCGTCTGATACAAAAGTTTGGTTAGTCATGGCGACACGCTAGCGTCTCCACTGGACGGTACAAGATGGGAAGGCAAAGGTGGAGCGGTATTGGACATCGTATCGGGCCCTGCGAAGAAGACAAATTACATGCAGCGAAAGCATATTTTTCTCTGCTGCCAGCATCCATGTTGTTGATGTAAAATACATAATTTATAAGCTCGTCTACTTTAAGCAACTGGACCGGTGCGAGCGAAGTGGCATAGCTACATGAACACTACGGGGTAGATAAAGTTGAGCCAAGCGGTTTGTACGTTCGAATAAAATTATACAGATGTGTTAGGTCAGCTGGCTAAGTTTGCAATTACGTGAAAAGCTAAAAACAAACAATAAATTACCGTTAAAATCACTGACCCTGTCAATAAGAACTAACTTTTATTTCTGCATGTACTCATTAACTATGCTTATAACAGAACAATTAAAATTTTTAATAAGTAAATTATATACAAACCGTCATCCATCAATTACGTAACGCTTGTAGGGGTGGGAGGGGATTCCGTCAAACGTTACGATTTATTACATGGGAGAGAGGGAGAGTTTAACATTTGTTACGTATCGCAAAATAAAATGTTTGATTTTTTTTAAATTCTAATAACAAATGAGTCATACGTAACCTTTAATCCGTTACATAACAACTTTCGCGGTTATGGTAGCCTAAAACGGATATCGTTCTTTTTTATTTACTACGCAACGAAATAGTCTGTCATTGCTAGGATCCATACGAGGATTGAACTCATGACGGAATTTGGTTACCACGGACGGACGGACGAAAAAACTTACCACAGGAAAAATGAAAATTCCAGCAAAAGTCCTGCATACAGTACCGATTTTGTACGTAATTTGTAAGATATGCGTAACATATTGAGCATCACATGTTATGTGTAATAGAATAACCGATTTGATGATCATACAATACCTAAAGCCAAAGAAACTTTTATGGAAAGATGGACATATTTATGAAGGACCCGGAAGATGGAAGGACCGGGAAAAGAAGATGGATGAAATACGCAAATATGCAAGAACATTACAAACGCCGATCAGGATTCGATTATGAGAACCGTTTTGAGTTTGACAGCTGTATGGGACAAATTTTCCTCATGTAAAATAAAATATAAATTTATCTTGATTCATTCCAAAAATGTGAATGTACCACAATGAAATGTAAAAAAGAAAATAAAATCACAAAAAATCTGATTTTGATCAATCAAATAAGCTGTACGAGGGGGGCGGGTTGTGGTGCTCATTCTTTTAAATAATGTTTCAAGGGTGTTTCTTCCAATATTACATTTTGTAACATTAGGAGATGAGAAGGTGGAAAATTTGCAATTTTTGCGTTAAGTTAATGATCTATTACGCCTTTCGATACTTATGATAAGAGCATGTGATAAGCGCCTACTAAGAGAAAGCTAGTTATAAATCTTCTCACATTGGTGAATGCGTGACAAACGAATAAACTGGATCGATTAGATGGATCGATAGAGCTTCCTCCTGATTTTGATGATCTCGTGTTACGATACTTTGCATTTTAATCCGCGCTAGTAGCGTTTCGATTGGTCGTAGCATCCCTCAAAGGTAGTGGAACTAGTGAGAGAAAGGACACATTCCGCTCGTCTTCTTTCCTCTTATATGATGAGAACATGTGTGTTTTCTCTCAGTAGTGAGAGCGTAACAAAAGGATAAACAGGATCGATTAGAAGTTGCTTAATCTTTTACGTATATTTTAGGAGGGGTTTCTTACAACGTTGCAGTTTGTTGCACTACAGGAAGAGGGTAGAAAATATGCAATTTTTGCTTTACGCTATTGACGGATGACATCCGAGGTAAATATTCATAATAAAAATTCAAATACTCAATCCATGAATTCCACAATAAAGTTCTTCTAGTGTTTCAAAAATAATGAAACAGATTTTCATAAGCGAGGTGAGAAAAAATCATGTGATGCACTTTCTAAACTCAAGAATATGACTCTACCTGTTAAATAAAAAACATAACAAAGGACCTCATCATGTCTTCTTCTTAGCGAATGTTTAGCTATTGCACCTTTTCATGGATGATCAGCATGATGTTTGTTAGATTTTTATTGAGTGGAGATCTGTGCTAATGACAATCGTGGTCATCACCTCTCTTCTGTGTTTGAATAATCATCTGAATACGGTTGATTAGTCATCATTTTATTTCTCAGCTACCATCCCTCCCATCTAGCAGTACTGCAAAAATATGTGTAAAATGGTTTTATACAGCTTCTACATTGTTGTTGCACCAGTAACACTCACCGGTGTAACGTGTGTAATTTCACCTCGGTTGTCGATAAATTTTGCACCAACATGTCTGTGGGGGAAGCATACTTTCAGCTCCATTGAAGCAAACTTAATGGTAATTAAACTTTCGAGTATGTTCGATTTCGAGGCCAGTATTTGTTGGTTCTACAAAAATAGGGTTACGGTACATTCACATTGTGTTTGTGGTTACGACTCACCGGCTATTTATAAGACCAATACACACAATTTCATTAATGCATCCAAACGAATAATATTGAACGGAACACCGTTAGGAACGAAGAGGTAGCATGCAACAAAGGGGAATTAAAAAAAAAACGTAAAACATTATTGTGTTAAAACGAATACGAATTAAATTCTTTCATCCACGGGGGATTTGAAGGGAGTTCGCATTGAATGCGGAATTTTAATTCATCATTCGAATGCAATGCATTAACTCGTTATGCAGTCGGTTCGACAGGAGCAAGTAAAGGGAAATGCTTACCATTGCACTTACCCACTATTACTTGGAAAAGCACACAAGTTGGGGATATGATAGACAATGTTGAATTGGTAGCGGTGTAACAGTAACATCTCGTGATGCTTTAGGTTCAATTTGGAAAAAAACAAACTGAGTGGAAAACTGAAGCATTTTTTGTTTGATCAGTGATTGCAACTTGAAATTTCATTAATTGCTTTGGACAGAAAGCAAAATTAAAATATTTTGCATTTAGTATAAATTTGCTCTTTTTAATGTCAAATCCAATTCAGGACGTAAATAGTTTATATAAAATTGCGAGTGGCTGCTGAAATGTAAAATTGCTTGAAAATTATAATAAAAAAAAACTTTGTTTTGATACAATTTTGCTCCATGACAGAAAATAAATGTAGGGGATTTCTATCCCCTCGCAAATTGCATGCTTTTGCGAAGAATCAACGATAATCCCACTAACGCCGTTTTGCTGCCTAATGCCATGCACTTGTTCGTTCAAGTCCGTGCAAGCGTCAGCTCTGGTCAGCAAAAGCGTGATGAAGCGTCCATCATAAGTGGTAGTGGTCGTGTTTTACTGCACTATTCATGCGTGTGAGCTCATTTATTCGCGACCACTTTTTCGCAGCTCGTCGCTACCCCAGCAACAAAAAGAAGCACCTCGTCCATTTGAGCGCAGCTGCAGGATGCACGGTAAAGGACACCCATTATTTATGTGTCATTTTAATTCAATTAAAACGAGCTGCGGCACTGCACAAAAAGGGTTCAAATGACCAACTAATTTAATTGTTTTCATCGTTCGTTTTTTAGGATAAACGGCAATGGTGCCTCGTGGGGATGGAGCGCCTGGGGTCGTACAACATTTGCTGACAATTTTAGTGACACACACATACACACACACTGCGGGAAAGTTCGTTTGGGAAAGCGCATTCTACACAACCCCCACAGTTCCACGGTTGGAGTGGAGCGGTCAGCGCAAATGACAATCACGATGAGCTGCAGGGAATGGAAAAGTTGCAGCCTGCTGTCACACGTTAGCGAAAACAAGCGCAGAAAAACGTGTTCCCAGCTCGCGCCAGCAAGAGATAATGATAATTTGAAGCGGTTAAAAAGTACTTCAACAGGCATGGTGAATCCTTCCACGGGGAGTCCTACAATGCGCTCCTAATACAAGCTTCTGCCCACACAGCGCATTATCTCGCATCACAATAGTTTTCCTCGCCAGCAGTGCCGCATTTCTCGCTCTTTTCCTTCGCAACCATCGAAGCGACGCCTTGCCAATCTTCATTTTCCGCTGCGATCGGCTGTTGCACCATGCTAAGTATGATTAGTGACCGGCCACACATTTGACCACCGCTACACGCGTCGTAAACTGCATTCGTGTCATGAATACGGCACCCACAAAAGGGGTGAAAGGGCCGGGCTGGTTCACTCGTGAGAGTGTGTGTGTGCGACCGGACACGTACAAAGCGGCCATAAATTATGTGCAACGGGACATGGGATTGCCGATCAGTGTGTGATGATGTCAAATAAATCAGTGATTGCATGGTTGGACGGTACCGAAAATGGAAAACATACATCCGTCCGGGCGACAACCGGACCAGCAGGCCCGGAGACTGGTTGCTTCAGGGTCTGGTCGAAGGAAGGATTGGCTTAGCTCAATAATCAGCTTATGCTTAGGTGCACTCTTTCATCGTAATGTGATTTATTGCACACGAGTGGAATGAGTAGTTTCCTTGCCACGCAATGGCTTCGGTGCAGCATTCTTTGGATTAATGATTCATAATACCAATCCACAAATTTATTGTTTATTAGCTTGTAAATGCGGCTTGTGTTTGTTTTTGAGACTAGAAAAAAGAGCAATAGACAACAGATGACTAACCAAATACTAGATGCTGTTCTACATCCATTTGAATTGGAAACACCACAACAGAGCACAACAAAGAAATAATTTTGGATACTGGGAATCTTGACAAAGTCGTACCGAAGAAGCGTAAATGATATTGCATGTTTTGTTGAATGTGGATTGAGATTCGGAGCGGGATAGTAAGTGACGCTGTTGTTTCACCACATTTCCATTGAGAGGCCCAATCTCATCCTCTCTTTGTCCCTCTCTCTCTTCCTCTCTCTTTTCATATCTCTCTCTTGTTGTCCTGCTCACGATGGATCATATTGTCGTGACATGGCACAGTAGACAATTATTCTTCATGAAGTTTGATCCTTGACTGCAGCTGATCCTGAAGACTGATCTTTTAACTCTCCTCCACTTTAACACCTTATCTCCGACAGGTCCTGCTTTACCTCATCCAGCCGTCGAACTTGCTGTGCTTCCCTGCACATCGTGCCAAACTAGGAGCCGTTGAGGATCATCTTCTTTGTGCAGCATATGTCCGTCACCCTCACAACATGCGGCGTTGAGTATGCACGGCTCCCTTGCATAATGCATCACAGGGTTTCGCTGCTGGTATTGTTATCCGAAGGTACAATCGTCCTAAAATAGAAGGACATCTCCACCACCTCGAGGTTTTCGCTGTCAACGCCGCCTCCCAAATTGACGCTTTGAGATAAGGTTCGTCGTTGTGCTGCCAGCTAATACACGGTACGTATAGTGTAGACAATGTGGCCTTAGCTCAGGTGAAAGGACGCTAACTGCTCATACGTTAGATGAAGTAACAAGATGTTCGATCCTGTGTCCGACGAAAACTGACTTGCGTTTTTGGTTTTCTTATTTTGTCACTTGTACTAGTCGTTGCTACTTCTGCTCTATTAAGTTGCCCTTCTTGTAGTCTTTTTACATTTCGATCACCATGAATATATTATTGAAAAAGAGGCAGTCTTTGACTGCAGTGATTAATTCTAAATTAATCACAATTAGACACTTGAATTAAGTGCACAGTACTTTGCGTATTTCATTCCTGCTACGTATAAAAACTAACAATCATGCTCGTACAATATTGGCAATAAAAATAATCAGAAATTCGTTACAACATCAGCAATAACCGCTTCTGAGACGTAAAATGCATACAAATCTGGGTTCCTGTTTGCTTTGCAGTTCAAGTTGCATTAACGCTGTAATAAATTCAAAGTATATTTTCTTCACTATTATTATTTGATAGTTTGATTTGATTAGATTTGATTTCTGGTAGTTTGTTTTCAAATATTGCAACCCCGATTAGATTTAAGTATAATATGTAATAAAAATCTATTTGATTCACTAAATTCCCACAATGTATAGCCATGGACTGATTATTAAAAATGTAAAGAGGAATTATTATAAAAATAGTGGCTAAATTGCAGTAAAACCACTCCACCGAAGAATATGTAAAACATCATGAACGGTTAACTAAAATGACAGCACTATAAATTACAATCATTTTTTTATAAGTAATTCTTAAGCTAGTCACACTAAAAAACAAATATTGAATGTGAATTTTGCATTACACCGTAAAAAAAAACAAATTCGAATTGAAAACACCAGACAGTGTTTGTCACATGTAAACTAGTTTTTTATTATTGTAATTCTTGGGCTATATATAATTATACTGTATAAAATGTATAAAATGTAAAATGTTAAAATGTAACTGTATTTCAGAATCCAGTATTTAATAGTTAAATATGTAGTTTAAAAGAATTGATTGTTTGTATTAGTGTGTTACATTTCATCAGTTGAATTATTAACGTGTACCAGAGCATAACACCATTCATTACATTTCCCTATAACGTGTCTTGCTAAGACAAAATAGAAATTCATTAGTTGGTTAGGTAGAATTGATTTGAAATGTTTACGATGAAAGCGATGAAAAGCTGTGCTTATTTGCCGTTGCCACTCAGTTAGTGTTGTATTGCACAGGATGAAAACAAAAGTATAAAAAACATGCTCTGCTACTACATTCCCGTATACTACGAAGTGTAATCTATTCACAGCATGGCTATGGTAAAAAACGAAAATTTTTCTCGATCAACGCTTTGTTTTAGCAGTCCATCGTGTTTTGAACATGATTTATGAAAAATCGTGCAAAGTGTTAACCTTACTCAAATAAACACGCTATTCAACCTTCCCCTCAGCCTGGGCAGCAGAGGCCCATATGGAAAGCTTTTGTGTCATACTTTCCATAACGGGCGCTATGAATAGTGTGCTTGCCTATGCGTAGGGTTTAAAGTTCTCTTGCTCTCTCACTCTCTGCCATCCTTCAATTCGAATTCCGATCCCTTGTTACACGCTTTCAACAGCCTAGGAAATAAATCTAGTTTCCATGGTTGATACAGTGAGTCTGTGTGTGGGTGTTTTTTTTCTATAGACGAGCAAAAAAAAGTAACCTACCGCTATGGTGAATGATATGAACTGTTCTGGCGGTTCGTAGGAATGCAAAAAATGAAGGAAAAAAAACATGAAAGCATATCCAGTAGCCTATCCGGTCAAAGGATACCGTATCGACATAAAAATGGAAATGGCGGAGCTAAGCGGGCCGCGCTCGCTTGTCATGTGGGTTGTTATCGAACACATTCGCCTCCTCGATACCGTTGCGTCCGCTGGCCTTCAGCCGGACCAGTAGGTATACAGTGGTGTGGCAAAAACCGCTGGTTACGCAGTGAAATCCCGCGGCATAAATTTCACTGTCATAAATCATCGTGCGCGCGGTCAATAAACGTCCGTTCGCACGTTCCCACCCCGCATGAAGAGCAGCATAGGAGGGATGGGGAAGCATCGGGAGGCTTACTACCTACAGAATGAAACAGTCCGACGTTAGCATATTTTTTCAAGAAGCATGTATACGCCAAACTCTGATCATGCTCCTGGTCACGGCACCACGATACACGAAACGAAAGCGAAAAGTTAGAGCGTTAGAGAACAATCCATGTATGTGCGCTTCTAGATGTGGCCGTGATGGAGTGTAGTCCGGCTGAGCTTAAAAGCAAGTGCATTCGCGATGCAGCAGCAATTTTCAAAGGTAAAACCACCGCCAAAGGAGTGATCGAGTTTTTTTTTGTTTCGTTTTGTTTTGCAAGTTCAGAAGACTCAGCAGTGTGGCTCATTCGTCTAGGGAGGAGTTCTTTCTATGAGCTACGACTTAACTTTATCACTACTACCTGGCACAAAAACGGGCACATATCTTTCCAGCGTGCAAAGCGCTGCTAAAAAGTTTCTCACAAGAAACCACCTTTCTTTAGTGTTTGCAATACATAGAAAAAGAGCACCAGCAACTAAACCATCCGGAACGACTCAAACGAACATTGCCAAGCACGATGCAACAGTCATAAATAACCTCAATGGAAAGGATAATTAAAAACTTTGCTTGCACGTTGCTTAACACCACCCGACAACAGCATGGCGCCGTCTAATGTGTATGTGTACTAACTCTTTTTTGGTCGCGCTTTACTTAGCCACTGCCGGCAACCGTGGCTGGCAGATTGGATGTGAAACAATGACTTATGTACGCCGGAAATGCATTCGAGCACGAATGATTACCAAACGTAGAAATAACAGCGAAACTTTTCATTTTTGAAATGGGGAAAGAATTTTTTGGAAATCATTTTCCATTCTTCTTGCTTTATCGTTTTACATGTTTTGTTTAGGGAAGTGAAACATATGGAACAAACTAGTGATTCCAATTTGGGGAACAGTTTCAGAGGTTTCTTTCCATTTAACCGATAGGCACTGCCAGACTTTTAACCAAGCAAACACATTTCTTTCCAGGTAGACAATTCCATTCAGCTTTGATAGTTGGTTTAATCTCTCTCAGAAGAAGTATGAAGCTGCTTTCTATATTGTTCAGCTAACTCTAGAAGTTCTTACGCCCTGTAACTCTGTTCACACGTGCAGCTTGTCATGGCTTGAATGAAAAGTGTAATCTTATTTCTTGTCGCGAAGATTTAAAAACTTTACCTACGTTTCTTTCACCTTAAGAGGTGAAGTTTCAAGTGCTAATGTTTATTTCCTGTCAAATTTAAAGGTCTTATAATTCTTCTCATTTCTAATCTGAGCTCTAATCCTTTACGAACTTATTAACCCGGCCGTTCAAATACTAATTGTGTCATGCAAATTGCCTACCGTAAGGCGTCAACAGCAAGCTTACAATTTTCCAAAAGATTAATTCATTTGAATAACAACAAGAATAACAATTAAAAAGTTATTTTTTCTACGAACTATCTAATCACGATGTAGATAGTAGAACAATATAATCATAAACTGTAACAATTGCAAAATTGAATTAAAATGTGTTCATCATCTTCTTCTTCTTCTTCTTTGGCTCAAAAACCGTTGCTGGCTGGAGGCTGCCCTGCCTCTACCACTGATGGACTCGGCTTTCTTTGAATAATTCATAACCATAACAGGATAATGAGTCCTACGTATGGGAGCACGGTAGCATCGGGGCTTGAGCCCATGACGGGCAAGTTGTTAAGTAGTTCGAGATGACGACTGTACCACGAAACCGGACCAATTGAAATGAGTTAGTTGTGCAAAAGTGTTCCAATGCGAAAATGTCAATGGCACGACATTAAAGTAAGTAAGTGTTAAAAATCAGCATGAACCATCCATCATATCCCTTTGTCTGCACGTAGTTGTACAAACAAACATAGATTCTCGAACTTAAAAAAAAACTTTGTGGTTGTAAGTTCATCCTCTTTTCAAGTAGGAAAAGATCTGATATTAAGAACAAGTTGTAGCAAAACAATATATCTCACTTTCTCCGGCACATCTTAACCTCTATCGTTCGTAATTTCCCCTACCGAACAATCCTTTCCCATTCCCGCAGACAACCGACGCTGCTCAGTGTAAAGCAAACCTGTTGAAGATGGGAAAACTTCCTCACCTGTGGAAAAATTGATCAACAACGTCGTCAAGAAAGCGAACGACCACTAGAGCCAACTTTCAACCTTTTTGCAACCTCTGGCAAATGGGGTGGGCGAAGGTTCGAAAGATACCGTGAACTCAACTTGCTCCCCCTCTCCCCACCCCTCACCTCTTCTCCCCTCATATATCTGGTTGCGGAAGAGTAGATAGTGTCGCCGTAACGCGAGAGCTGGTGGGCGTCATGGTCTTCGTAAGAAAGAAACTACAACACTTCAACGAACGTACAGGCGCCAAAGTTATCTGTTAAGAATCAACCACCAGACACAAACCGACTGGATCGCAAATGGACGCGTGGGAGGGAAGTCGCCCGTAAGATAAGGTGGCGTTAGCGATGGGTTCATTGAAAAACTTGAAAATTAGTTTATTAGCTGCAGTGCTGGGTTTGGGTGGGAGGGAAACACTTCAACAGTTTCCACAGTACCGACGGTGACCGAGTCTCGGAAGCGGAACTTAAAAACAAACTTACCCGCCAGACGCGCGCACACACGTCACCCGGGGCGTTGTTTTCGGGCGAACTGGAAGATGCAAAGATAATTTAATTTCGGCCAAGATCGTGAAGCAGCTGCCTTTCCACGGCGAGACGGGTGGTCAGACCTGGGTGTGGGAAAGCAGCGGAGGCTGGGCAAGGATGCTTTCAGAAACGAAATAGTAAATTCTTTTCTACCACAGCCTCAGTGGACGGTTAGCTTTGCAGCGAGAAGCCATTCCAGTTACCAAACTCATAAATATTCAAATGTTGCTCCGGCCAGCCATTGAAGCAAGCGGAAGCTAGGCACGCGGTTCTTGCCCACCCGGTGAAAGGGGTGAGCACTGTAAAGCTCCGGGCCAGAGTTGTCCGACGGCATGACACATAAATAGTTGGTGAATGTCACCGAGAGCAACGAGCCTGTGTATGCGCTGCTAGAGCACCTTCCAGTACCGGGCTCTGGTGGCTTCGCCCGGACGCCGGAACTGAGCATCATTTTCTTTAAGCAAAGTTAAGGGTGAGTACAAGATGCGGCACCGATTAGATGGAAGCGGAGCTTTGCCGGCCTCCTTCTTCTCCAGCCCTTCATTTTTCACCAGTCTACAAACAACCGCAGGCGCATAGCATGTAACATCTCTTATGTGACCAGCTTTCCGGGAAGAAGAACAATTTAATTAATTTAAGTGTCACCCATCACGGTTCACCAGGCGGAAGTGGGGACTTCCGGGGAGTCCAGTAACGGAAACGAAAGCTACAATAAAAGCTGGTAGGAAATGTCACAAGACCTATCATAAGGTTCCACACACGCACATAGCCACACACATTTCTTTTCATGTTGCAACCATGCCCATCAGCTCATTATGTAGCAAAACTCCGTCTTTCTTGATATGAAGGATGGCCATTTTGTTAATTTAATAAATTAATTCGCTGTACATTTGAGCCAAGCCCCGCGGGGCAGGGGTGTGTTCAGCAAATCAGCGCTTGATCGTGTTGGGTAAGAGCAGGCATTAGCCGTGATTGAAAGTGGTGCCCAAAGATGGTTACAGATTAAACATTAATATCAATTACAGAGATCAATCATTTTGTGTATGAGCAGTGGGATAATGGAACGGCCGATACGAGCGGAGCTTAAATGAGTATCGATTACATTTATGCACACTGGTCAGCGCATTCATGGCGATGTAACACCGATTGAGGAACACCGTTTTTGAATTTTTAATCATGAAGCATTCAACAGCAGAAAGTAATGTGGTTCATATGAACTGTAACTGCTCATAATTAGAGAGAATTTGAAGAAATCATTCAACAACAACACGCAACTAAAAGCAGATTGCAGTAGATTTATCTACGTAAAACGTTCAACTCACACATGAACTGGAGGGCAATCACGCCCCGTAGCCCTTTTGCTGCTTTTGCAGTAATTTCATAATTTGATTACAAATTAAACGGTGCAAAACTTTCTCTACGTTGCCACTCTTTGCCTGGGCATGGGAAAGGGTTTAAATTTTGAAAGGCAAAAGTTGTCCAGATTGCACACAGCTTTCGTATGGTATCGTGGTATGCAGTTGCAACAGGTCCATCGGCACGGGTAAGACGATTCGAACCATGTACGCGAGTGTAGATTGTGGCAGCGGTAGCCTGGAATGGAATTATGGATTTATGAAAAGTCTGGATGGGGCTTCGTAGTAGTGAGAACCAACGAATGAGTAACATTTCCTGATTATAGGATGAGCGTACAAACTACCCACAGCTGTAGCTGTGAACGGCTGAGCGTATTTGGATGTAATTAAAGGGAAATGTGAGCAACATTATGCTGAAAAAACGAAGAGATAATCTGTGTTACAGCAATTCACTTTGAAAGAATTACAGCTACGATTAGTTATATCAACAAAAATATATAATTATAGAGAGATAGAGAGAAAGACCCATTTACAGCTATGAGAGGTTTGCATCTTTCCTACTAATAAGGTTTGTCATGCCGTCGTCCTATCTTCACACATCGCTCAATAAAGTTATCCTTGTTGTGTACGCAGCTTGTTTGGTGTGACCGCGACTCGATGCTGTCCTGCCACTGACGGCATCCGATATCACAAAAGGCTGTTAAGGACTTTGGGGCACTCGATTATAGGCTTCGACATGATACACACAGGACATACCGCTTATTACCGTTATAGTACAGTTTTGAATACAAGTTTTATACCAAAGACTTGATAAACTCCTAAAACATGACCAATTGCGCCGCGTATTACTGTCAGAATTGAAATGCAAAATGTTTCATTGAATTATCATCACAAAAGTGCTACAACGTGGCGCTTAAGAAGAAATAAAACAAAATTAAAAAGATTGTATATAAGCGCAAAAGATTATCACTAATTAGCATAAAACATTGGCAGCATTAGCGAGCGGTAGCTAGATAAAGTTCGTTTTAATCAATTTAATGACCCGCTAACCACCTGAGAACACAATTATCTGTGCAATTTTCTTCCATAAACATTGCAACACGTACTCGCCAGTGTTCTCCACCCAAACACTCAATGCATCCAATCTTTACGATAAACATTATCGGCAAACGGTACACATACACACTGGCACATACTCGATGCTCAACAAATTCCCCTTTCTGCATTCATACCAGCATGGCCACTAGCGCGCCGAGCAGCAAACTTCGATTAAGCAAAGCTAGTTGATGTTGATTTTAAGGCTTCGGCTCATCATACGCTTCGGTGGAGCAATGATTGGTACCGTGCGAACGAAGGAGAGAACGCGGGCCACCGTTTATCCGCTCCAGGAGCTACCCCTGCCACATGCTGCGTGTATTGTTGACTGTTGATCGCGTGTCTACATTACTTTAATGACTTGGGTGTTTGATTAACATAACAACAGCTCGGTGTAAATTGTATGTAAATAGGCGTGCTACATGCAAACGCGCTTACCGAGCAATCTAAGCACTGCTGGTAATAAACTATCATTGGAACGATATGGTTGCCATTTTGTTCTTCCACCTACTGAATGATATATTTTTATAGTTGAATAGCTTTGCAACGAGGTGTGATTATGATTTGATTATGAGAGATGCAAAAGATGATGTTGCTTTTGTTGTGAGAGGAAACATATAAAGTGATATAGATCTTAAAAGACTTTTGCTCTTCATTGATGTTACTCATAGATTAAATAAGTATTGTGACTGAATTATAGGAAGCAGCACTTTTTTGAAACACTTTAATGTTCTCATTTCATATTTACACTCCAGTTTACATACAATGATTGATATTTATCTCCAAATATTTCACAGCAAGGCTGTGAAAAATGCATTTTCCATTCGTTGCCATCAAGAATGACTGATTGCCTATTTGAGTGATACGTTCACGTTATTCGTTGGTCCCTTAAGGTCCCTCTCCTGGATGGATGGCTCGAAACGAATAAATGAGAGGGATGGACAACTGTACATATATTATTTGCTGAAACACTGCTACGCACAGTTTCCCATACGCAAAAGCATTTATACCATTTTTGTATTGCATTTTGAGGTTGAAAATAAATAAAAAAGATATCCCTCCACCATCGGAATTTACCCCGTGGTGATGGTATGAAAACAAAGATTAAAATAATAAACAAATTCTCATCATAGCTGATGGATTGGTGACTGACTGGCCGACTGCAATCTACCAAAGCATGTCACGTCCCACAAGCACACAGGGCACACATCACTGTGCACTTCCCACTGCCGTTAACCCGGGAAATTATCCCGCTTGTCGAGCGTTAAATACCAACCCCGTTATCGGGTCGCGCACCGATGGGATTCGTGTGTTACGAAAGCTCCACCTGTCGTGTTTCCCCCCTTTTTGGTCACCCGTTTTGGGATGAGTTGTTCAATTTGTCATTCCGCAACGCCACGCTCAAGCATACCGATTCCATGTTTGAAGCGTTTTTTTTTTGTTCCCTCCACACCTACCACACCGGTGTAAGCAACCCGCCGGGCAGGTACGGTGATCCTGTCAAATGCAGTACGTGAAAGGAATTATTTTCATGCGTCTCGTTTTGCTCATCTCGTGGCCTGCATTTATCGTATTCCCTCCTACTTCCGCAGGGAATTATAAACGCTGGCAGAGCAGTGGGTAGTGGTTGCTGTTTTGGCTACGCACGTTTTGACTTCATCTCATTTTTTGTATCCGTTGTGTGGCTCGTGGCGCGCTGTTTTACGCTTGGGACGATGCTTGGTGTACATAAAGAGTATGATTGGTGCATTAATTTTAGAGCTCGTATTGAAAGAAAGTTTTTACCATGCATTTTTATTGGTGTCTTTGTTGAGTAAAATTGTGATCATGGGCAGTGTTACAATATGCCTTTCGTAAAGGGTGGGTTTGTTGTAGTTTGTAATGTAGTGAAGCTAGAAATTTTAAAGTGCTATTGATGTAACTGAAAAGCACGCAATGCAAATGTAAGTGATTTGAGTTATAAATGATAAATTTTAATATTTGTTTGTTTTTAGCAATGTCTAATTCCAACCTATCCTTGCGCCTTGAAGTACTTTAAGCAAACGGCTCTTCCTAACAATAATAGTTCTATTATACAGTTTTGTCCTCATTCAATTGATGACTAGTTGACCGATTTTTAAGGAATGCCTTGCCTTACGCGTTACGTATGCGATTATACGTGCCCAGTGTGGCAAACTTTACAAATTAGCAAGGTGCGCGACTACCTTGATTTAGAACTCACTCTTACGGACTGATAATCCTGATCATCGGAGAAGATATTAGTTTGTTTACTAATAAAAGGAGCTGCTATTCAATAAATATTCATTCGGATTTGGCAACAATAAGAGAACTTTCCTTTTTCTATTTTGCATATTCAGATCACGAAAGATATCTCTTGTCCCTATTCACCTTCTTCTGCAACATAGGCTCCTCAAATTACTCAGGAAAGCAACTAACGGGTAGGTTGATTATTGGTATCGAACGTTTGAGAAGAATGCTGCTACCCGAGCGGGTTTGACTATCAAGGTCGCATCCTTCCCGTGTTTCACAGATTCGCCGTCGTAACATTGCCCGAACCACTTATGGAAAAACAACACTTTGAAAACATTTTCAATCCGTACGATTGCACGAAAGAGCAAACTTTCTAATCGATTTGTTCAATATTTTAGAAACCACTTGACTTGTTCCTGGTTCTCTATCACTGCCGTGCTACTACTAGGCAGATGCGAATATGTCTTCCGCTAGAGAAGGTTTGCGCAACGTCGAGAAGTTTGTTTAAGCCCAGCCACCATCGGTACTTGTAGAGCTCTTGCAAAACGCTTTCCGAAATTGCTACACATCAGCACGACCGAACTATCCCGCACTGTTTGGCACTCGGTGGAACTTCCTGGGCATCTTTCTTATACTGGACACCGGAAATTCGATTGCATGGCATGTTGACGGTAGAAAGGAGCGGAATTGAGGCACCATAGTGGCCAAGATTACAGCCAGGTCGTCAACCGTATCATGACCGTGATGGCCTTCAGGCATCGGTGACACTTCATGCCCGTCCGCCACTGGCCAGGAAACTATCGAAAGTTCGAACCCGGCGAAAATATCGGTGTAATAGCGCATTTCCGTTCGCAATATCTTTCAATTTCCCTTTTATATATCCACGTCAGCTCACTCGAAACTTTCCCTCTACGAAGCGGCCCAGTCTTGCTATGGAAGCATTTGCCAAAAGGCTTCCTCCATCTCCCCGCTCCGGAAGCAATGGGAATGGGAGCATGAGTGAAAAGGAGGCAAGAAGAAAAGAAGAAGGAAAAGAGCTGAAATGTCGCAGATAAGACCGATGTATGATGGGGCAAATGTTACCGTTTCGTTTGCCATCATCCTGGCGGCAAGATGTCGATCGTGTGGTGTTCCCAGTGGCGCAAAAGTGGACACGTTTAGGTTGATTTTATTTTTCTTCCGTCCGTATCCATTCCAAAAGTGGCCATCAGCCGAGGGGCTCGATTGAAGCGTATGTGAGGAAGGTTTTCATTTTTTGCTACACTTTTTATGCTGTTGCGGCTGGTTTTTATATGTTTTTGTTGAGTAATCCAAAGAATTCTTTATTTATGAATATCGCTTCCCTATTGAACTGTTACAGTCTACGTATAGTAATGCTTGTTGACTTTAGAAATAAATCGGTGGACCTTCTGTAATCGCATGAATGAACTTGGAAAGGCAATTGTACAATAGTAGCTTGATACCATTGTGTAGTACGTATCGATAACGATAATTTTCACACTTACTCCATTAGCATTATGTTAAAATAGATGTTTTTAGTAATTATTGACATAAGCTATCATTGGAATTCAAAAATATGTTATGATCTGTTTACTGAGAATACAATCACTAATGAGTTTCATACGGAATGACTTTAATTAATGGTTATAATACGAGCAATACCAATAGCGCAAATTTCTCCTGCAAACAGCATTTAAAGCAAATACCTGCATCCTCCACTCCAAACGCTCACTATCGACTGAAAATTAATCTCCATCGAGCAGGCTCATGGGAAATCTAAAAATCACCATTTTCCACCCAACAGTGTGGTTAATGGTAATTGAAAATAATTTGCTAATTTGTGCGCTCGATTGAGTCAACTGATTGGAGTTTTTTTTTTTTGAGTTTATATTTTCCTCAGTTCTTGCTAGGCAAACGTTAATTCTTTGTCATTCCATACATTATAATTTATATACTACCCCACATTTATGCCCGAGGCCACAAATGTATTTTCAATTCGGTCACCTTTCGCCAGCAATATCCCGACCCCGATGGGAGCGTGCATCACCAAGCGCAGCTAATTAGTGTGGAAGCAAAACTGTGATTTGACGCGTTTGACCCATTTTATACATTTGTTCATGGAATGGCTGTTTTGGAGATGGTTTGTGGTAGGATAGCGAGTAAAGGCTGATTTCGTTTTAATTTTATTCACTAACCATCCAACCACACCAACACATATGTATCTTTTCATGTGCGTTCTACAGAATGTGTGAAAAAATATTTTTAGAGGGGTGATCATGGCGTTTTCGGTTTTGTTTGATTGCAAATTGCAAACAAATCGTGGTAATTCAAGCACTCCTTCATCAATGATTCAGTGGCACTCAGGTGCGCAATTACAAAGAAAGTAATTAATATTTTATCAAAATGCTTTGCCTAATGGTTTCAAATCTGTCTACATTCAGGATGGAAGAGAAATGTAATATCACAGCGTTTCTGGAAACAACTTCAAACGTTCATAGTTGTCAAGAGAGTTTAAAGGGTACGGTTGCTTAATCGGTGGAATATTTCCGGGGTAAAAAGGCATTCCGGTCTCGTAGTACAGTCGTCAACTCGTACGACTTAATAAACATGCCCGTCATGGGTTCAAGCCCCAAATAGACCGCGCCGCCATACGTAGGACTGACTATCCTGCTATGGGGGGGAATCAATTAGTCACTGAAAGCTAAACCCACAAGTGGGTACAGGCAGGCCTTGACCGACATCGGTTGTTGAGCCATAGAAAAAAAAAAAAGGCATTGATTCACGTAAATTGTGCTGTGAAATTTAAATGAAACCACTATGACTATGAGCCTGCAACGTTTAACAAATAATGAAAACCACAAATCAAACACTTGCAAAAGTGTAGTGCATTTAAAAAAAAGTTTTTCCCTGTTATCGATGAGAGCAGTCACTCCTAGGATAGATAGCTTATGTTTAAGATTTGGTTTTTAAATGATATAAAATGAATTATTGATCATTGCGAGGCTAACTGTTAGAAACTCAAAACGAGAGCACATACTAAGAGCCACGCTCAAAAACACCTTCCAACGCTACATGAACATAGCATATGTCGAAAGCACGGGGAGCATCAAGCGATAAGACGTACAAACACAACAGCTCAACTAACGCCCAAAGACGGCGTCCAAAAAGCAGTGGAAAACTGAGGCAAAATAACTCAACAGAATCCAATCGTGTCAAGAAATGGCTGGACGGAGTCAACCGAAAAATGTTCATTTCCAGCCCGCTTTCGTTTCGACTTGTCGCCCCACAGCTGGTCCCTTGCGTGCCAGCATGTATGGCTGATCGTTTGCGTTTGCAAAAATCCCATCTTGTATGTGCATTCGAGCATCTTTCCGTCGACTCTTTCCTTTGAAAACTTACCCGCTGGAACACTTCGGTGCAAACCGCACCGCACCCTAACCCGTACTTTGCCACGGAAAAGTATGCAACGGTTCAGTCGGTTTGCGAAGGAATGCCATAAATATTATCTCCCCGCTGAATTCGTTCATTTCCACCGTTTCGATGATCATCGTTTTCATTTCGAGAAGTTGCAACAACCCTTACTCGTACCAGTGGCCTTTCTCCCCGATGCGGCATTGCTGGCCATGTTGCCAGGAAAGTTTTTCTTTCCTTTCAAGTGGTTCGGAGGTAGGGTCGGCAGAGAAATAAAAGATAACCGAAAGCGATGACGGAAGGCTAAAGTTGTGTGGAAAATGATGATCGGAAAGCTTGCAATCGTTTCGTTGGAACGTCTTCCAGTCTTTTCTAGTAGAAATGCCCCTGATAATATAGCGAATCGTTACAAAGCGAAAGGAAAACGAACATATGTCAGCCGTTGAACTGGGCGTAAGAGTAGCTCAGGGGACGCATCTTTTGAAGAACCAACTTTGGTTTCGATTCGAAAAGGGTTTAGAGTAAGGGTTTGCCAACCGTCCGTTGGTCCGCACTGGCAACTGTGTGTCATAAGAGAGTTACATGCAAAAGTGCACTGCAAACACTAATGCGTCTTACAAATGCGTCAATTTGGATTAATTAGAAAATGAGTATTGTGCCAAAGAGGAAACGCCACTGCTTTTAAATTTTATTTGAAGTTTGAATTGAAACCCTTTTAACGAAAACCACCCATGAAAAATTTTGTCTTATTTCTGCGTTGATATTTGTCACGTGCTTTCTGCAAATCGTAATAATTTAAAATGCCTTTCAAATGTGTCTCGTAAAATCGGTTAAAGTACGGTAGTTTGGTATTATGTGTTTATAAAAATTAGTTAAAAACAGTGAAAAGTTTGGTTCTAGGCAGGCAGCTTACTTAAAGAAGCTTTGAACAATACAACAATACATATAATTACCTCCATCGTATATACTCCAGTTTCTGAAATCGATTGATATTTATTTCACACTAGTTAAGAACAACATGCATTTTTCAATTTAAGAAATTTGTCATTATCGCTTATTATTAATATTAGTGCAACGCTTATCCTTCAAAATGTGGTAGCATTTTTTTCTTCTTTAAAGCAACGGTCGGCAAAGTCCGGCAACATTTCATCCGGCCCGCGAAAGGATTTGACTGATTTGATCGAAAGATGGAAAGAAACTATTCGTATACGAATCACTGATATCCCTGTAACGTTCGCAGGAAATAAATTGCGTTTTTTCGGCTGACTGTAGAACAACACTAGGAGAGATAATTTCTTTACATGTACATAAATTGCAAAGTAATTATTTAAGCTTAGTTGCACAAATAAATCTAAGACTTAGCGAGTTGCCTTTCATCAGTTATCCGGATTTTTTTCATAGTGGACGAAGACATACGTGTAGGCATGAATTAAGTTTTACCTTAGATTTTTTCCAATTCCTCCTAAGTTTTCACGACAAAAATGTTAGATTAGAACTTTTACATCATGTTGGACCGGAAAAATTCGATGCGATACATGTGACGGATGTTGAACCTGTTTGCGGACTAGGGTGTCATATCGAAATTCTGCCGAAATTCACCTGATTCAATGGTCACATTGAGTTTTGGATGCGATTTCCAATTCCTGATCTGTTTATTAATGTTTCCCAGGTACTATTTCACTGTTTGGCCGGTTGCATCGATCTTCCGGCCCAGCTAACGCAGTAATGTAGCCACTTGTCCCTCTGTCATCAGCTTCTTTTGGAACCTCAAAAATGAACCTGGGATTTCTTTCGATGCTTTGATTGTTTGCTAATAGTGCCAAGATGTTGGCAATCAAAATGCCGAAACGAGGTTATACAACGTCTACAAACTTCCACACGGAGTCCATTTTAAACGCTACGGGGTGCCATTCTTTGATCGCGAACGTTTCTAAACGAGGTTGTTTCACTTTTCATGGTTAGAATTCGTCTGATAGAGTTGTCAAAGTTTGTCTGCTGACTCATGGGATACTATTATTCAAAATGCAATCAACTTTTTGTTAGTGCGGGCAGCTTCATCCAATAAAATCGAAATATTTTGTCCATTTTTTAATGCAACCGTTATGTAATATTAACATTGTGTCAACACGACAATAAGACCTTCGGAATGAAGGAAGTCGCATACAGAATTTTGTATAGATAAGATTCACTAAAGTCTGGTTGCAATAAATTTATTTAAAGTTTTGCATGCGACTTTGCGATGGGAGAGCATTTGGCTTTCACCAACGCAATACATGCAATACAAGGTTTTATATATAATGAAATAGCTCCATACGTTTTCTCGCGATCATATTTTTTCTGCTATTCGTTCTTTTTGATTTCATGGAAAACAGTTGGTTTCCTTTTTATATATATTTTTGATCGTATTTGAAATCTAAAACGAACATTTAAAAATAACCGTGTTGTTTTAACGAGAACGACGATTCCTTACTGTACTGTTTACGAGTACAATGATTGTCAAAGTGCTTTTTCACAAGGTTATCAATTATTTGACATGGCAATACTTGTCCATAAAGCATTTTGATAATTGCAAAATTCACGTTTGCCTCGATAATTTTTCAGCCGGTAAGACTTTTGTATCATCCCCAGAATATCCTCAATATTTTTTTTTTGCGGCGTGAGAGGATGGGGTCATCAAGAATCGATATTGCTCTTGCTTTGTTATTTTTTAACTGATCACACTTTTGCCCATTTATTGCCGATCATCAAATGACTAAACATTACAATTAGTCTTTAAAGTAGGTATTAACAATTTTGAACCATGCTTGAATGATATAATTACAGAAAAACAGAAATAATACCAATCGAATTGCTTGATCAACCAATGATTTTGCTTCATAATTTTTTATTGTATTAATTTAAGCGCAATTAAAAAACGAATTTTCCTGGCCCGCGGATCTCAATTATTTACTAAATTTGACCATTTGCTTCAAAAATTTGTCGACCGCTGTCTTAAAGCATTTGAAAAATGTTTCCTTTATTTTATATCCCAGCAAACTACAACCAAAGTTTGTTTCTTTTTGTGTTCCATTTAATGGACCTTAGAAACAGAAAAGTGCTCCAATCCGCTTCCACTCCATTGTCACCCCGTTCTTGCATTTGTGCATCTTGTGCTTCCGCAAAGTGCTGGCAATTGTACATTCCATTGAACTGCATTTTATTGGCAAATGGGACAAAAGCTACTGCCAGTGCATCGCAATCCTCGAAACTAATCGAATATTTACCCTGGGGCGTAAGATTTACAAATTTCAATTAAAAACTTTTCACTTCTTTCCCTCGTTTTCTTTTGTTCTGCATCCTGTGTTCTTGCTTTGCTGTGCGGCTGGCAAACCTAAAAGATTCGTTTGCTGTATTCAATATTTGGCTGAAAATAGACCAAAAGAACAAAAGAACAATACAATTGTTTGAATCTTTACAGTCGAGCGATTACTGTTTTAGTAGTCACCAAAACAGTTAGGAAGTCTTGTCGGGTATTCTATAAGTAATTGAAAAGAAACGGAAAACAAACTCAGTCATTACCACTTATTTACTTTTATACCCTGCATAAGATAAAATTGATCAGTCATTGATCGTATTGAAAATAACATAATATAACATATTTCAAAATGAAAAAAATTAGTTATTCCTCACACCTACTGCTTAGAAATTGCTGCAATAACTTTTGATAAGATTAGATTCAACCTTTCTACTTAAAATTTACGTCAAAAAAAGAAATGTTTAAATCGAATTGATTTGTTTGAAGAAAAGAAAATGGGAGATAAACAAGTATCAATGCTGTCTGCCATGACGATGCCAAATGTTATTGTTTTTTCCCTAGACTAAACCTGATAGCAGCTTTAGTTAGAGCCAAAAACCCTCGTCCTTCATGCTGTTTTTCTCTACGTGTAAATGAATCATTGCACACAAAAGTCGTTAGAGCTATTTCTTTGCGCCATTCACTGAACCGAAAGAATCCGCTGTACACAAAGGATAGTAAAACAAAAAGCTCTGTCGAGAAGTAATTCAAAACACAAACATCCGTGTCTGAGGTTTGCGACACAAGACACCCAAGTTGCGAAAAGATGCTATCATTATCTACCCCAGTGGGAGGATGGGTCAGATTTGTGGTTTACGTGCTAGCCGTCAGCTAACACCCCCCGCGTGCCCAGAAGCTACCAACACTTACATGTGAGTATAATGCCACTCTTTATCCTGATTTTTATGTTTTTTTTTTTTATTTAATTTGTTCAACGAATTGAAAGCAACATCCGAACTTTCTTCTCTGTAGCCGATTCCCAGTACAGTACCACACATCAACATGCATTGTAGTGAAATATTCAAACCGTAACATGACTTTTCCATTGAATGTATCTCTTCAAGCGAAAATGTGGTTAGCGTTGCTAAGTTTGAAATTGTTCATTTTCTGGTCACATTGAAACAGCATGTTTAGTTTACTTTTGTGTTTGGATTAAGTCGTTTCATTTATAATTATTATTATTTACAGTTTTAGTATAAGGAGATGTAAATGTAAAATGGAAATAATTGTATGACACCGTGCGGCCAGACTTATCTCTCAGCAAAGAGTGAACGAGAATGTTCCACACATTTTCTTTATTCAAATCAATCGGTCTTATTCCAAGTAGGGGAAAGCGGGGCAAAATGGACATGTTAAGAAGTTTATCCAATATTTGTTTGAATTTTCCAAGAAACAATTTTTTTCTTACCTTATTCTTTGTCTCAACTATTTATCTATGGATAAAAATTACCTCCATGCCTTAAAATGACGCAAGCATAAGAAAACACTGAAAATAAGTACACACTGACATAGTTCTGGGGCAAAATAAGAACCAAATGTGATATGTCAAATCACTGAGGTAATATAGGCCAGAACAAAAGCTCTTCGTGAAACGTATTTCTTTTCTTTTGATTAGCTACCCTTGCCTCCTTGCCCTCCAAAAGTGTTCCAAAATATATTTTTTAAATTGAAACACTTTTCACACGTTAAATTTAATTTTTTTTTTTACAAAAATATAGTACAAAAGTACAAATCATTATTACTTTTCCCGAATTTTCATTAATGATTCCAAACCATGATATATGACACCTAATTGTTCTTATATACGCCATTTAGATTTGAGCTTGTCTCAAATGACTCATCTTGTACCACTAGGCATCCAGATTAGGTTTGATCAGTTATGCAGCGCTTCGATCAGTCATATGATTATCCCGATTTTTCGTCGAAAACTGCATACCCCTGTGAAGTCTCAATGAGTCATTTGCCGAACCCGAATACGATCCCAGCATCGTTATATTCAGCTCCACCAAGATCTCGTGTATTTAGGCCGAGGTTATGCAATTCAAACGTTCAGCACGAGCCAGAACTGTACATCCTTGCTTCCGAACCCATTACGGTACTAATTCCAGTTGCGGTAAAAGTCCATGGATCCGTCGTAACGATACTGACACGCTAACCAGCGTCCTTCGTTAGCAGCCTGTTTGCAATATCCCACGAATGGGTCATCACTTGTACTAGGTTCTATACGGTATTTGTTCGAATGTTTTAATGGATTCTCCTTGCATGGGTCCCAATTTTCCGAGACCCAATAACCATTAACACATCTAAAGCTATTCGCGCTGGAAGTGCCACCATCAGGTCGGCTTAAATATTTGCATTCGCACGATACTGCTTTGGAATTCGACTTTCAATATGCGCATCTTTCCAACGTTGATAAGTGTGAAGTTTGAGATAATGCGCTGCTGCTACTATGCTAATTCTTGTATAAAAACATGCTTCATAGCCCGTTTTCGCTCAGTATCGTATATTTGTAGCGCTTGCTCATTACGTTCGCTTACAAAGTGTTCCGGCGTCGAGACCTCATCGAAAAATAGATTGAAATTTAGAAATTTAGTGAGATTGTACCAGTAATACAATGTTATTTGTTTACTTGCTATATTTTCTCTATTTGGCTGAGCAAGAATGAGAAAGAAAGTGGCGACGACCCTAAACCGCGTACAACATTTTTATTACGACTGTTGGAACCTTGCACCAACATTTATTTATTTATTTATTTATTCAGTAAAATATTTGCATGGCCGTCACAGTGGCCTAAGCAACTTAAACCAACAATCTTAACATCATGTGCTACTTAATGATCTAACATTAATTAAGAGTATTACACAAAGCCAATAGGTGATTTTTATACGTATCGATCGAAATATTATAGTCAAAGTGTGAATAAGATGAGTTAAAACTGCGAGACATATACAACAAAGGTTCGTTATAGCTATAAAGTCGCCTTAAATGTTCATAGTGTCTAAGAATCCTAGCTGGAGTATTTATACTTAAACGTGCTAACAGATCTGGTGCGTCAATGTTGTGTGTTAGCATTTTTGCAAAGAATACACTCTGGGCAACCATACGGCGATATTTGAGAGATTGAATTCCATTATCCAATTACCTGTCATAAACGGGAAGTTCAAACGAATACACGCACAAAACCGAAGGTAAACCCGTATAGTACGAAGTTAAAACCAAAGAAAAGAGTTTAAAAGAGCCGCAAGATAGAAATGAGCTTCTCTTCAAAATCAACCGCGGAAAATCCGACAGTTTTTTGGCTCCGATCCGATGAGAGCGTTTCATTGGCTTACGATCGTTCACTCTCTTTCCGATCCTCACATACGATGCCACTTCTGCAATATGCGCTCTCTCTTTCTTCCCGCTGCAATGCGCTCTGCTGAGAGTTGCTGCGAGACCAATCACAGAGGAGAGGAGTGAACAAAGCTGTGATTCCAAAGCGAGCCACACAGCGCCCAGAGTGTTAACTGATGCGATTGTTGTGTATTTTGAGCGGCCAGTCCAAAAGATAAAAATATAAACGTAGATGGTGCTAGGGGATCCAAAACCCTTGAAAACCATCCGTACTGCAAAGAGTGTTCTTAGTGATAAGAGTCGAAAATCGTCTCACGTGCCGCTGGTGGATTAATTTTCTGGTCTATTTAACGTTTTTCAGTATTTGCTGGTAAATAAACACTACCAGAAAAAAAATGTTGTCCATCCTATGCTTGATATGTGATGCATTTTGTTTATGTTCTTCCACAAATCCATCTGACCGACTACAAAAAGAACCTCATACACAAATAGTAACAACTATTTAATAAACACTTATTGATATTACTGAAAAAAATACAACAATACACCATCGTTCAAAAATACACCACACAGACCGTTGATTAGGTAACAAATTACAAAGATGCGTGCTTGAAACACTATGTTCATTATCCGAAATCCCAAATCAATTAACCTCATACTCATCACTTTTCCAATGTCATAGTCATCACTTTTCCAAAACAAAGTCTGTGTATCCAAACAGCATACGTACTATGTCCCATGTCAGTACCATGTTAGCAAAAAGAGCGCTATATTCAGAAAAACCTTCCGCAACAACCTTCTTCACTGCAATACTCAATCTATTGCGAGCAATGAAAGAACAAATTTTCGTTGAGTTAACTATCAACAGACGGGACAAAAAAGTCTATGAATTAGTACCTCCATCGTCGAGTGATCGAACGCCAATGCACACGACCTAATGGCGAACGCACTACAATCGACACAAATGCTCTTGTTCACCTGATTTCTGCTTAATCTGGAGCAAACCTAAGCACACAGTCACTGCGCTCTGATTCGCGAAGCACAGCTCGCTGCATGAAACCCATCGGAAGTAGTCGTCATACAGTCGTTCCTTCTCGCAGTCATTCGCCCGTCGATTTTGCTTGCCATTGTCCTAGTAGCGGGTACCGTGGCGGTAACCGTGGTGAAGATAAATTTCCCTCAAACACACAATGGCAGCTGGGAACGAAATGAAAGGTAGACGTCTTGCCCGCTTTTCCCGATAGGTACACTTTATCCCCTGCCCCACATGCTCCGATTCTATCCGGTTCGTTCCATTTCCGTTGAGTAGGATTTAAGGGTAAAGTGGATCACTGTTGAAACTTTGTTGCACTCTCGCGGCCGAGGCATCGTACCGTGCAGGAAACGATGCTGTACCGAGCACATTTATGATCCGGCGGGATTTACCCAGTGCGTGGCTGAGTTTTGTTCGGTGGGCTTCAGGTTTTTGCTCGTTTGCTGGGCACCATCGGAACAGTATCGCTGGAGGGCTTCTTCGATAAGGGAGCGAAGCAGACGACGCGAAACGATTGCTTTAATGGGCGTCTGATCGAGCCGGTTGCGCGACAGGTAAGTTGCATCGGGAAAAGTGTTCAGACGTTTCTATTGAGGGTGGTACGGTTATTTTTTCAAAGATTGAAAAGTCACAAAATAACGTTCATAATGATCCATTAGGAGAAATATGGTTTATTTTTTTTGTCAAATTTAGTGTGGAATTATTTTGCATCATGCTGGAGATAGGTTGTAGCTGAAAGCTATCTTAATTCTTTTTAAGAGTTCTATCAGCAAACATTGCTTCAACAACTCAAACACTTCAATAAACTTATTCAATATCAAATGTTGTTGTCTTAGTTTTCTGTACAGTTATACAACAATCAATTTTCAAATATTATTATTAATAACACAGAAGAATGCCAGCAGATCCTTTTCTTTGTATTAAAACACATTATATAATCATGGTGATGTTCATGAAATTTTGATAAAAGTTAAACACGTTTTATATGTGTTGCCTTTAATATAGTACAGATATTATATAGTACAAATATATCATTTGTATATTAAACAAAAACTAATTCATCTGAAAAAAACTTCGTTATAAAACACACGCACGGTTGAAAATGAATTGTCTTATTGACCTCAAAACCCTGACCTATCCTGGTACATGCAAATCGCGCAGTGTATTCTGCAACCTTGCAAATGTAAAAGCTCTGTAAAATAAATGGACACTGCGTCGCTGACGTTCATATACATGCGATCAAATAAAAAAAAACACACACACAAAAACATAAAAAAGTAACAGAATTCCCAAAAGATCCATGTGCAGGATGGATTTGATGGAACAAAAGCATAGCCGAAAAAATCTCAGTCCAATCTACATGGAGGCAGGAGGATTGAAAGCATACCTTAAATACTTCACTTCCCTAGCCGAAATTGCGCGCTTTGTATCTCCTCGAAAATGAAGGCAACAAATGCATTTCGCTATTGCCGGTAGTACCGCGCTCCTGTTTCCTATCACAGCCCTATCGAACGACAGGAACAAAATCCGATGTCCAAAAATGGTACAGAATCCGCCAGCGACAACAGCAGCCTGCCCCCGGCAAGTGTTTCTGTAGAGTGGATGATTTTGCATAAAGTGTGCGTATGTGTGTTCAGTGTCCGGTTTGAAATATGTATTCCGTTTTTCCGACGGGCAGTGAAAGTGCACCAGGCGGTGGGAAACAAGGGGTAAATATTTGAAGCATGCCAAGCGTTGTTTTAAATTATCACTACCTCTTGTTTCTGAATATTCTGCATACGTTCAGGCGCACGGTGTAGAACAGCACTGGTCAGCTCCAACATAAAAAAGACAGGAATAAAAAAACAACAACATCCACACGAGCAGAGAGATACCTGTTAAACAATACCCTGTCTCCCAGCGAAACATTCGATGAAGATGGATATTCTGTACGTGAAAGCTTGGATGCATATATTTACAAAAAGGCTATTCCGTCCATCACGCTTCTAGTGCCTCGTGCGAGTGGGTTAGAGTGGTCTCGACCGTAAACCTTCTCGCACGTGGGTAATGTGCATATGAATAGAATGTGGTAGGGTTGGAAGCAGCAGAATATGAAAAAAAGGTTCATTCTAGCGCTTTCCACACGAGCTGCTAGACACTCACCAACCCGACCAACACGGGATGTAATGATAAATTATAAAGAACCTCGGAAACCTGACCGGGATTACACAACCGACCATTTTAAAGGTCTAGGTTATGTTGACTGTTCGCTACACACTGCGGTGGGTAGGGCACGGGACAAAAAATCACTGCCACTGACTGGCTCGTACAGCACGGACGCATAAGCCCGTAAATGCAAATAGGAAAATTTAACAAAGAGATCTAACAGGTTCATAAACAGCCGTATAAAGCAGACGGTCCTCAATGACGCTCGGTCGGCAACGTCCATCATCAAGGGCTGAATGGCTCCATAAACAGTACACGGGTCGGATGCTGAGCTGAAAGGCTAAATAGTCTGAAAAATATGCCATAGCTTAAGGGGGCTATTTCTCGTGGTATGTACGATGGTGCAATCATTTTATCTCCCTATTCGATTCGTGCGAGAAGAACATAAATAGAGCAGAGTTATTGTAATTGTATGGTGTAACTAAACATGGGTTTCAATAAGTCAGCAAATCAATTGAATCAAAATGACTCATGGTGGTTTTAGCAGGGTGTTCCTGTTATTTTTTTATTAAAAACCATTTTTAATAATAATGCGACATTATCATGCATAATTGAATAGAGTTCAACAAAATCGCAGGAAATACCTTTACAATCTTCTTCTTCTTTGGCTCAACAACCGATGTCGGTCAAGGCCTGCCTGTACCCACTTGTGGGTTTTAGCTTTCAGTGACTAATTGATTCCCCCCCATAGCAGGATAGTCAGTCCTACGTATGGCGGCGCGGTCTATTTGGGGATTGAACCCATGACGGGCATGTTGTTAAGTCGTACGAGTTGACGACTGCACTACGAGACCGGCACCTTTACAATAAACTATCTAAATTCCCATTTATCCCAAAAAAAAAACAATTCCTTACATTCCTCTTCCACATCGTGCCACAACGAGTGAAGAAAAGTAAAAACATCCCACACCATCCTCTGCCTTCTCCTTTCGTGCATGTGTTTAATTAAAAAGAAAACAATCTTCCACGCAAGATGCTACCACTCACGGTATAAGCTACTGTTACGACGCTATTCCATACTGCGACCAGTAAGGTGGAATCCGACACACCCGAGGCACTGGCCTGGACGGTAATTTTCATCATCATAAAATTGCTTTCAACACACTGCCGCAGCACAATGCAGCACCATACGCACCATACTGCCTCTATGTAGTTCGCAGGCAACACTGGCCCACGCTTTTGTGCAATGCACACGACACTGCAACCACAACAAGCTCAAGTACCGGGAGGTATTAAAGGGGTTATGAGTGAAATGAGAAACCACACCTGCGTGGCGGCAAAATGACTTCCGACATCCTGTGGTTATACCATACACTACTGGCAGCGATGCGTGCTAAGCTGCGAGAAATACTTCTATGGCACTTAATAAAATGCACAATAAGCACAGCGAATTAAACCTTTGAATCGTGGTATAAACTAGAGACTTATGATATGCTCTATGAACGCATTTTTCTTCCAGGTTTGCCATATTACTCGTTACATTATTCAGTAATATGCAAGCATTTATTAAATCTTCATCAAACTTAATCGACGTCGGTACCACCTCCTCATCCATCACTACAACTTTCACCTTCTCACGTTCTCAACATTCTGCTACTACTTCGTCTTTTCAGTAAGAGGAAGTATGCCGTTTACCTCATCTCCGATAGGTTTCCCATGCCCTTTTTTGTAGCCAGTCGGATCGTCTTCGAGAGCGCAAAAGAAAATGATTAAAAATAAATTTCAGCTCGGTCAGGGTGAACGGGCAGATCATCAATCATATGCAATGTTGGTGCTTGCCCTTCGCTGCTAATATTGCAGCTAATGTTTGCAGTTACTTTTCTTGTTGCTATCTTTATATCGTGTAATCATTTGTGTGAGGGTGTAGTAATTACTTTCTCAACGTGTTCGGTTTGCACCATACCTGGATTATGTTCTAAGAAAATGCGGATACACCATAAAGGAGTGTATGAGATGTTATGTCTTAAAGATAAGTAAAATCAAGTCTAAATACGTTAAGAATTCTATGTTGTAGTAAGATTCAAAATTTGATTTTATAACTACACTGAAAAATTAGAAGAAAATTATATGAGAATGTTTATTTATGTTCTTTTGAAAACCTTTTTAAAATAAAAACTCGTGTAAGAGAGTAACGATTTGCACCTCAAACAATGATTCATTAATGTTTTAATAATGAAATGATTTCTTTAACTTTTTGTGTGTATATCTCTCACTATTTCTCTATTTATGTATCTCTCTCGCTCTCCCGATATTGTTTACTTTCTGGAAACGCCTAACTCTCTTAAACGATCGCAACCCTCTTTCGTCCATCTACAACAAGATCGAATACAATCGTGGGCTTTTCCGAGCCAGCAGCCCATTTTGACGCTGATAGCTTCATAATTGATGTATATTAATTCAATACTCCCACACACACTCCATTCGTCGGACGGGTATGATTTCTGTACCCTTCCGTGTGCGTTTTCGGCGATGGAGACCATCCTTCACCACCACTATCCGATGGTTCATGCAGAATAAGATTTATCGCTATCACAATCCACTTACCGCACGCTCTCGTATCCCTTTGCACAGCTACCGGGCTAGTAAAGGTGGGAAACAGCTAGCGCGACGCGTATTAGTACCACACTAATTCCCTGTTCACCGTTTGATTGATAGCAGTAAGGTGCGAACGGAAGTATCGTCATTATCGGTAGCATCATTGTCCTTTCCTATCATCATCATCATCATCATCGCTGGTAGCATCACCATTATCACAAGGTTGATTACTCCGTGTGGTACGATTAGTGGTGGAGTGGCCATTTCACTCGTTTGCTCATTTTGCATCGTTTCATGTTCGGCTCACTTCAATCCGGATCAGCCTCCGGAAAGGTAGGGAAATAAACCTGTTTCCTATCAACGGCACCAAGATGGGTTTCTGCCTTTCTTTCCCCTTAGCTCGCTTTCGCTAGTGGAGCTAAACATCATAATTTGTATGTGTGTCAAATTGAATTTATTCACCGAAAGCTGCTGCAAGCGAATGAGAAGACGCGCCCTAGAAGCGTGGTCGGACACAAATCGCTGAGGGAGGCGCCAAACATTTCCGCCCAATCTCGGCATCCGAGGCGACTCACAAACGGTGATGCCTTTTATTGCGCCGGGGGAGGAGAATGAATCGATTTAGGCGTAAGTGTCACTGATGGCAGCCGGTGGCACGGTTTCTGATAGCGACAAATGCTTAGTAATCTGCTAAATTAACACGTGTTTGACAAGCAGCGAGCATGAATTACTCGTGCATTAAATGTTATGTTGCTCATGATTATGTTCATATTATTGTAATGGTAATTTTATGTTTCAATATGATAAAAGATGTGTGATTTGACATATTTTTTAAAAGGGGAAAGAATATTAGAAATAAGTTTTTGTGGAAATGGGCCGAACCTATGACCTATTCCAAACATCTATATGCGTCGGCTTCTACCAGCCCTTACAGAATCGATATTCAAACTGGATCGTCCTTTCGTAGCAAGAGCTGAATATCCGACTGCGAGGTTTTAATTAGTCTTGGAAGCTTCCAAATGCTGGCATGACCGCGTAGGTTGTTTAGACAAAAAGAAGAATACTTATTGGAATATATAAACGAAGGAAACTCGTTCTAGGTCATCTCACAAGATTCCGCACGTTATTCATGCTAATACAACTCTAATTGAAATGACATGCATGCACCTATAATTGTGATGAACCACCAAACAATAACATGCTAACCAACTTTACCACAGGACACAAACAGAGATACGGTTAGACAGACAGTCATCAGTGTGCAATAAGATTACGAATGAATGGTTTCAATGAGACCCCTTTCTGTGATTTTAATTACCAAGCCCATGAAGCTGCACGTATCCAACGGTTCGTACCAAATAGCTTGCGGACCCTTAAACCTTGCACTCCACCACGGTTCTTCATCGATGCTCGGCCAGAAGCAACACGAACATGAACATCATTTGCATCACGCCACATCTCTTCCGGTGCAGCGGTGGGATGACAAATCTGATCGGACGGAATCTCGGCGCCCGACCCGTGGACGCTGTGTTTTGGTAAATCATAATCTCCTGCCAGGAGCCGGCTGCCGGACACTTCTGACGGCTGACGGATGATGATTAATTTATTGTAATTTGCGGCCAATGGCTAACGTGTAAGGTTGGCTTTATTGTCGGTGACCGGATCGGAGCGATGAAAACGGCGACCCAATGTCAGCTGTGACAGCCCAGACGGTGGCAGCTCGCAATTGCACAAATAAAGTGTAAACTACGGCGTACGGGGGGGTGTGGCGAAAATAACAGGTAAAAGGGCGTAATTCGAAGCACTCGGGGAAAAGCGCAAGGATATCGCAGTGACGTTTATTGCGGGCGCTTCACGAATTGCGATCGTGATTAATTTGCTCACCAGCCAGTTGCACGTAACACGGGCAATAAATCTGTTTTGCTGTCGCTGCGCTGGCCTTGGTGCAGCGTGCCAGAAAGAGCAGCAGCGTAAGCAGAGGGAGCATATTTTCAGGCAGCCAAGAAGCGCAGAATAGCTACAAAGTGGTGGTAATCCCGCAAAAGGTACAATAAAAGAGGATTCAACTTCTGCAGTGCGCTTGGCAAAGAGGGATAAAAGGAACGTGCTGGCAGTCGCGAGTTAATTGCTCACGGCTGACGGCTGAAGCGTTATATATGGGCGACGGGATTAGAAGCTGAACATCGATTGTCTGGGATTGGCCCGGGTCGCCGAACCTAAGCTAGTACAGACAAAGGGGGCTACTCGTGGTGTTTACAAGTTTGTTACCTCTTGTCATTCCGATCAACAGTTCAGACAAAACAACATGAGGAGTGTGTGCTTCGGGGAAGGAAAAATCAATTGCTGAGGAGCATGAATAAGCTATTGTAGGATAATCGCAAGAGAGATGAAGATTTGTTCACCATGCTGAAGGCTTAATTAAACTTTGAAACGTTATCTGATTCAACCGCTTTGTGCTGTTAATTGTAATAAATACATTCAGGGAGAAATATATAATCTCTTTAATTTAAAACTTATTTTTCCACAAAAAATGTATTTTTGTATACCTCAACAACATTATAAAAAACTTTTAAATAACAATTTCTAATACAATCCCCAATGCACTATCAAACAATTCCTAATGCACTACCCAGGTTTATCAAACTCCAGTGCTCCTTCTGCCGACAATGATGAACAGATTTCATACATCATTTACATCAATTTGCGTCTCAAACCTTGCTGCTCGATCAACACGACACGCAAAGAATGTTTCCCCATTTTCCGGACATTTTACACCATTGTGGAAAGCTTTCAGCTGCTTTGAACGCCTCCGTTATGGACCCAAACCGTGCGACCGGCGTTCAGAAAGAAGCTGGGAAACATTTGCACAAAATAGCACCAATCACGTTACATTCTCGAGACGAAATTCGATTTCCATTTCGGCAAAAGGGCCTCCAGTCCGAACCGGTTGACGATTTTGCTTCGATCGGGAATCACTCCGGAAAAATACCTAGAACCATCTGTGAACGAAGAATCCAGCATGAGCACACACACACACAAAAAAGTTGCCAGAAACGATGAAAAACACCCTTCAAACGTCCAAATGATGGTGAAAAAGCATGGATGGTAATAAATGTCACTCGTCCGATGGGTTCGATCGTTTGCTGCCTTCCAATCATTCTTTTTCCACGCTTCTTTGTAGTCGGGGGCGGGGGTCTGTTGATTTTGCTGCAGTGTTTGGGTATGCATTTGGATGCACTTTTTTCTGTTGCTTTCTTCGTGTTGCCATGTTGGAATAATCCCTTTTTTACATTGATTTCATCCGGCATGCGCATTCCGCCTGCTTCAGCAAATAAGCCTCAATCGGCAGGGAAAATGTCCGAAAAATGGTGTGTTTGTTCGGACCGGTGTCACGCGTCAAAGCTACCGTATGCGTACACTGTCCCGTTGTTCCGGTGTATGATGTAAGCCCTGGAAAGCGGTAACACCGATGGATGCAAATGCAATGCAGCTCGGCATCGCAGCTGGAACTAACGCCCGGACGTCCCATAATCTGACATCCGCATATGCCAAAAGAGGCTTAGCGAAGCCCTATCGGTTGACAACTTTTCAATTAGTGTTCCAAATTTGTAATGATCACCAGGGTGCGCATCCGGCACCGGGAACCACCCCACTCATTAGGTGTGTCCCTGTGCCATGCGGTTTACCGGGTCCGCCGTCCCTTGGCTGCCAGATGCTGAAACGGATTTGCAACCGTTTCCGACATGGTCGATCACGGGCGGATTTAGTGCAAACCTGACCGGGTAAGGGCACCGAAGAATCGGGTATTACAACTGTTCTATTTTATTAATCCGACAAATGCATAGTTCACTGGAAACTGGTCCGTGCTGGGCTGGCTCGACGGCAGGCGATGTTAAATTGAAGCGCCTAGCACAAAAAGGGGTTAGCGCACAAAATGGCTCACCCTTCCCGGGGGAACCTCCCGGACAGTGCATTGACAGTGCACCGAGCCAAAGTGTTAATTTGTCTCACTTGTTTAGTCGTGCTGGACGGGCTCTGTCCCAAAAACCCGCACCAAAGACGCTCCGGGTAGGCCCTTTTTGGCCGAACGCTTCTGCACGTACCGGCAGAACTGAGCGTAATAGCACATGGGACATGGGCTCACAATTTGATCATGGGCCATAAATTCAATTTGAAAAGTTCTATCATTCCCTAAAGGAGCAAGCGAATCGATTCACTTGCCTGGGTCACTGATGGTGCTGCATTCATCGGTTGCTCCTTTCGGTCCAGCGTACGGACGATCGGAATCGATTGCACGGTGGAGCCGACACTCGCCGACTCGGTGTACGTTTGTGCAATTGTGCCAGATCCGGGAGGCGTTTGTCTTGTCTATACATCAGTTATGCATATGATCAGGAGCGAAGCACATACCGTACGACAGGGGCATCCCTAAATGCTGAGAACCAGCTGCCTACCGTATCGATTGTGCCGCTCGAAATGCTCATTAATGTCAGACTGAGACCTCTTCATAGAACCGTTAGCGGGGGCTAGGTACGTGCACCACGC
Organism: Anopheles arabiensis; assembly: GCF_016920715.1. Lineage (NCBI taxonomy): Eukaryota > Metazoa > Arthropoda > Insecta > Diptera > Culicidae > Anopheles > Anopheles arabiensis. The sequence continues at coordinate 41,344,116 of NC_053517.1, read as the reverse complement.
CAATGCTGAGCTCACTCCAGCTGCCACGTGTGTCACCATAAATCTAGGGAAATTTGTTGCACAGACAATGAAATGAATTGAATGTGTTGCCAAACCGATGGAGGCGCCCAGTACAGCACGATTAATTTCGTTTGACATGAAATCAAGGATTAAAAGCTCGTGAAAGTAACGAACACTAGACGCTTTGAAAAGCACTAGCGACGCTCGAGAAAATCTTTCAGTGAGAACAGTAATCTGACGTACGCAGAAGCGTGATGGAGCAGCCCAGTAGTTTACACTTTAGACGTAACGATGTATTTCTCTCGGTGTATGTGTTGTGATATTTATCAATTGAGCCTTTCCACTATAAGCCGGTGAAAGTAAAGATTATTTTATGTTACAATGTGCCATTCTGCTTCATGCTGGTTTATGACACTAAAGCTCTGGTGGAGGCGCATGGTGGATTACGATGTTCACTTTAACCGCCGCGTTCTATCTGTTACTGGGTGATTATATGAAGAATGAATGAAAGAAAACAGCAGGAATGAGAACTGCATACATCAATGCGATAAAAAATAGATTTCAACGACATAATTTTTTTTCGCTCTTTTCGCTTATTTCGCTCTCTTTCCATCGCACCATCTGCTCATTCAAAATACTAAAAAAAAAAGCAGATTGGCTGTTAAAGTTAATTTAAAATTTTTGAAAAAAAATTATATAAACAAAAACTGCTATTGTTACACAAACACTCCATAACATATTTAAAAAGCTAACTACATATGTTTGCAATAGATTCACATATATATCAAACCGAAACAAACAACTTATGCGAATAATTAGTTTAGATTAACCACCTATCATATTATATATGAGAACGTCGATACGAGAAATAGAATGAAATACATCGAGAAAACTATCAATACATTGTAAAACAATAACAAGCCCTTAAACCAGAACTGGAAAACAACTTTTATTCATAGTCGATAACTAATCCTGATGAACATTCAAAAAACTAGGTCATTTAAACTCATATAACTAAGGTGCTGTTCACACGAAACACGTCAGAATACGTCACATGAAAACAATTATTTTGACCAAAATTATTTCCCATCATTTGAGTGTCTTCACCCAATGTGAAGCTGTGCTCAACGGTTGCTCAAACAAACGGTCGATACCTGACAGGAAGTGGCACTTCACCATACGCTAATACAACCGTATTTACCTAATCCAGCTTAAATCAATTTTTCCACAGTACAACCAACTGCTGTGTGTGCACACACCGGTCTTCGTACGTTCGTTCTCTAATCCTTAATCAATTCTAGCCTATACCCAGCCGATACCATTCGTGCACCGTCTGTACGGGTCCGTGACATGGTAAATCTTTTATTGGAAATAATTGAAAATCTACTACATAAGAACTCTCATGTGAAGTACCGTTTGAAACGGTCACGGATCAATCTGATGGTGAAAGCATTAACGGTACGAGCCAAACTACCGATTACGTGGTTAAAACATAAGGCCGGAAAGGCCCGCAAAGCTGAAACAGGTAGAGCAAATACGCGGACCAAGCTAACGTACCAGGATCGCGGCCAGCATATTACACGAGTCTTTTAATGAAAATTCTAGCACAATGAAAGCATTTGTGCAAACCTATGAACTACCAACGATAGTTCGAAAAACAGGGAATGGTAGTACAACAGGCACTTGTGTGCATTATTCATTAATTAAACTGCATCAATGGAAGTCATCGTAATGTAATGGTTATTTATTTGTAAACGGATGTGAAATACATACGTATTTCTTAATGTAATGGTCACATATGACACAAATTTGGTTACAGGAATTTACAGATATTGCAAACTATTATCTTTTAAAATCAGACATTAAATAACATTAAATATTGCACATAAAAAGAACCAAAATTAGTAATTTATCTTACTAATTCTAAACTCCCTAAATTTCAGAAATTCCCACCTATAAAACATAAACCATTTTATGTCATTCATTTTTACACTCACACTTAGGCGAAAGATTATTGTTATTTGATGCTTTCAATACAACCCATGCCTGACTTCACGCCAATTATGTTAACCAGTTTCAAGTTCTGCCACTTCTCGCACTACTTGCAGTCGATAGGCACCGACACTCTTTCCATATAGCCGGCAAACTTGAGCCCAATTTCCGTTCCAACGCTTCATCTCGGGTCAATAAAGTGTGCTACAGATAATTGAATACATTCGCAAGCGATTGAACATGTGGCAGCTCGGTCGAAAGCGCACTCAAATTTATTTTCACTTGCACCCTTAACCCCCGCCACTTGACGATCTTTACGCACTGTCAAGCGTTATGATGCGAGCGGGTCGCATATTATTGGTGCAATCGTGCAGCTCTATACTTTTTTTTGTTGGTTTGCTGTCCCATTTCAACCTCCTTCTCTGACCAATTGCAATGAAAGTGTACTTTTGTCTTTGCCAAACAAAAAAAAACCGACTCAAACACACTTTTTGCATGCCCTTTTGCCCTGCATTTTTTAATACGTCCTAGGGTGAAGGTCCTTATTCGTTTGACCGGTTTTACTGCCACAAGTTTGTGGACACACGGCGGTATGCAACTGGCGCCACGTTTGGGCGTTATAACATTGCAGCTGGGCAAATGTCAGAAAAACGACAGCATGCTGGGCTGTGTGCATCAGCGTGTGATTGATTTTCAGTGATTTTCTGCATTGCACGTGTGTGTGTGCATGCTTTTTGTATGCTTCATGTAGATTCGACTGTTTTCGTTTTTTGTTTTATTCAGATTTCAACGAGTTTTTGCATCTTTCTTGTGATATCGATTTACGATTTCCACTTAACATTCACTTGTTAAACGCTGATATATTAAATGCAAATGCCAAATGATGCGTAATAAACTGAGCTTCACGTAACGCTACTGTAGCGCTGTATACTGTGAACGACTGTGTAATGCTCATGTTCTCATTGTTAATCAGGAAAAAATTACAATAGTTTTTTTATATTTTAGAGCTGGTGTTTCCAACAACTCGAAACCTATTATATTTGTTTCCAAAATTAGTATATGTATACTACTAAAACTAATATAAAATTGATAAGCTAAAACCAATTTCTGCAATATCCATTAGATAAAACTTAAACTAAATCATTGCTTAAACCCAACATTGCTTATAAGAGCCTTCGCGATGAATGGCGGAATGCTCCACGGAATGCTCCATTAATGCACTCCCATAACTGTGCATCAATTTACCCAGGCTGCAACTATTCCCATCGCATGCATTTGACCCCAATTCGGTAAGCATCGGTCCTCGAAAGACGAATGACAACACAGCACCACAGTCCATTTTTACGTTTCATTCGACGTGTCGTTCGCTCTATCGTAGCGTTTTGATGCCCTGCTGTAAAATTGCCCATCATAAATTCTCCCAAAATTACCCTCCCCTTCCATCACCAATCACCAATTCCCCGCCTCTCCTTCCGACCCACGATCGCTATTGATATTTTCACCACACTAGTGCATCATTGGCTAATGGCTTGAGATTCTGGCTGGATTTCCGGTAATACCATTTCCAATGCACTGCTCGCCACTTATCAGCTCAACACTTGTGACGATCGTTCAGGCCGGCCCTGGGCATCGGATGCCATTGCTCGGGCAACAGGGCTTTGCCCGCTTCCTACTACCCGACACAGGCTGCACCACCACGGTCCGGATGGCACTCAATCAATTTCCCCCAGAGGAAGATATAATCAATAAATAAATTGATGATAGTTCTGTACCTCCGGCTGGAAGGATAATTTATCATCTTCTCCCCCTCGCGCCAGATGATGCCTTCCAGGTCAATCGACTGTGGTGTGCTTCGTAGTTTGTCTTTTTTTTCTCCTCTTCTTCACCCAGTTTTGGCTCGGCGTCATAAAACGATCTACCACGAAAGTTCGAGCCCGACATTAAATGGTCGTAATCTTGCTAGCGAATAGAAATACACCTGGCGAGATAGGTAGAAATGTGCAGCAGATAGAACTCATGCGTTATTCAAAGAACACAGAAGAGAAATTTTTATTTTAATACCAAATGGATTAAAACCATCATTAAATGGGCATTTTATTAAGCTTTAAGGTTAGAAAAAATTAAACATAAATCTCACCTAATAATTAACTGCGAGCCGGCTAGGCTTAAGGCTTCCCTTAAGATCGAAGCTGTAATAAATGCCTCATTAATTACCCATAACCGGATTAATATCCAGCTCCAAACTTCTAACCCAATTAGTATTTTTCCCGTAAGCAATTGGGGGAATATTTTAAGTAATACGCTTAATATTTTAAGTAATACGGCCTTTTTGAACCGTTCTTCTTGAATAGAAAAAAAACAACATATTTTAAGATAAATATAAAATTAAGCTTTAAATAGGGTAAAGTTAAATAAGATTTCCTGAAAATAAAATGCAACAAATCTAATATCGATTCATTCAATCATCCTTTTTCACCTTTTATTTTACACCTTCAGCATCGACCATCAGATACACACACACACACTCTTGCATCCAGTAAGCCAACAAAGAGTCCCAGCATTATCTCATACGATGCGATACCTGCCGTAATACCCACACGTCTGAAAATCGGTCTTTAATTGAGTCAGCACTTTTCCTTACTTACCCATACCCGATATCGGCAGTCCGGCGTGCACGACCGACCGTGCTTAGAAACGGCCGCACCGGCATCCTCATCCCTTAATAGACCTTCATCAGTTTATCACCTAATTTGCACCCTCCCAACCGTCCACAGTCGCCGGAAAGTGCCAACACCGAAACACGACGAAACCGTGCCACAAATGGCCGAAAATGTCCGTTCTCAGCGGAATATATTTCGTACGTCAGATCCAAATCGTTGGCGAAAAAGAAAACAAGAAGAAAGCAGGCATAACTGTCCACCCATTCCGCCCACCGGTTTGGGGCAGCAGTTTCGCAGGCGTTAATGGTATCGCTTTTTCCGTGTTCTCTGTCTTTTGTGCGCTGCCACTGTGTGTTCATCACGCGCAGCACAATATCTCCTTCGCCCACTACTGATCGCGTCTCATTTCTCCGTTGGAGAGTCCTTTCTACGCTCAACATGTGTGAGGTCTGAGCTACTCTCACACGAAACTGTTTGACAGAGGGGAGGATTTATTTTAAACAAAAAGCTGGAACCCAGTTTTAATATGGCCAGATTGGTTGCAGTGAGTGCTATTATGATTCATCGTACCGTGCTACGTTTGTTTCACCTGTGCTGTTGCAGGCAAAAGCCGTCAAAAGGTGACGATAGCATTGGACCATATCGAAACCATACATTTCTGCTTTTTTTTAGCACGACCCTACCATGTGCAATGCTAATGCAATGGTGAGGTTATCCGTAACTTATATTGCCAAGCTCGTGGAACCATTTCCTGTCCCACACCGTCAAGCCCAACAGGTGCACTTTGGTTTGGTGCCACATTTTTGGCGACCATTTAAATGCACTACTCGTCCGACGTTACTACCCACTCTGCCAACCCCCCGAGCGACGACCGAACCGACCGACCGTTGTTTAATCATGATTCGGTCAATTGTATATGGTCCGCTTTTACCTGGCAGAACATTTCGCTGGAAGCCCTTTGAAGGGGTCAGTGTGGTATGATGCTTGCCGCACGTGTGTTTGCTCTCATATCGTCGTTTTTAACCATGGCCCGCTGACCAGCGCAACAACAGCACTTCCTTCCTAACTGGTTGATGCAATTTAGCAGCTGGCGTACGGTATTGGCGGTTGTCGTGCTTCGTCGTGCGCACCTCGGCAGAGCAACTCAGGCGCTTCTAGTGTTTTGTCGAACGCGACACATCACGCCTGTTTCGATGTGTGATTTACGGTGACTCTGAAACGAACAAAGGCCAACAGGGGCAGTATGACTTCAGGTACGCGTTTTTCTGAGCCTTTTCATGCTATCACCACGTTTGTATGAGTGGAATGAAATCCCGCGCTTCTCAACGGGAATGTGAAACAGTAACCGAGTGGGATATGCACCAGTAACCGGAAGCCAGAAAGTCGCTGCTCACCGTGGCTAAGCTCAGCGTCACCATATGCTGGAAACAGTGCACAGAGAAAGAATAAAAATCAAGTGATAAAAGAACATTTATTATCTATACTAAGAAAGAAAATATGTTGTATTCATGACGTAACTATAGAGAGTTTGTTTCATTACATTTTCTATTCCTTTTCTGCTAAAATTTCCTTTTCCTTTTAAAAATTTATGTATGGCGAAAAGATAAGAATGGTGCACGGAATATTTGTTTTTAATCTGTTTGATTAAACCATACATTTATATGGATTATGTCTAGTTCCACATATGTGAAGGTTTATGATTTTACACACTAGTAATATCTATTTTAAAAAATTTCATTGTAAAGTGTAAATTGATTTAAAAAAATCTGAAAACAATGCGAAAAATAAAAAAATTGAATTCATTATACATAAAGGGATAGAGTGTAAGTACATTTAGCAAATAACTTTAAATATAAATGACACTTCGATGAAAAGAGAATACCAACATGTTTTTTGAAAAACTTTGAACTCAATTTCTTGCCTATTCATCTGAATTGCTTACTTTTTGAAACTCGTTCCAACTATAAAATAAATCTTTCCAAAATTACTTCAATTACGGTCGCTTGTCAAACACATGTCGCCAGGTTAGACAAACCCTTAACTAATCGTCAAGCACTGTGAAGAATAAAAGCGTACAGCAAGCAATTCCGAATAAACTTCCGCGCAATCTGCTTTCGGCTAAAAATGACTGCTGCGAGCCGAATCCCGGTACGGTCGTGGGTGACCGAACAAAGCAACAGTTGCCTCATATTGCCCCCAGGTTGCCGCAGGTTCGGACCACAAAACCAACAAACTCGACGGACTGGGCTGGAAGGCTAGCGTAGCTCCGAGGAACAGCAGCGAGGCCATTTTGCACACTCGCTTGCACTCCTGCGTCGTACGGGAAAACATATGCAGCCGTGCGGCACGCTGCGCGTGAAAGTGGGACGTATCGACAGCGCACTACGTGCACTAAGGGTCGGGCAAAGGTGCAGCTAATGGCCACTAATGCAGTGGTTATTGTTTTTCGTTGATAGATGACCGCACACATTCGTCGGACCGCAGCATTGGGAGTGTTTATTTGTTTTATTCTTACACTCGCTTGTGTACAGTTTTGGTGGGGGCCCTGTCAGCAAACTCACGTTCCTGACCCGAACTCGTGCCCGACTGCACAAAAGCTCTGCATACTAAAATTAACGCAAAACCCCACCTCAATCTGCCCGCTCCGTTTTAAAAATAAACCCATTTTTCCCATCACATCCTGTCCCGTCCCGCTTCCCAGGCGTCCTTTGAATCGCGCCGCCATGGCACCTCCACACGAACGTGAACTCGTCACACGTGATGGCACAGGCGCACGTGTGCATCTCCATCTGACACAAATCATTTTGCGGTGGAAATAACACGTACGATGGTGATCAATTTTGTCGGTGCAATAATTTCCAACCTCATCGTGTTCATCGTTTGACTGCACCGTGGTCACAACGCCACGGCTCACGTGTTCTGTGCTGCACGGCTCCGTGCCGACCGTCGCGCACCGTTCCCCAATCGGGCTGTGGTGAATTTTTCCACCGACAATTTGCTGCTAATTTATGTCATAAAATGACAAACGCGCTTGGTTCGCGGGATGGGCGTACGTTTCGTGGTAATGGCGGCAAGCTTACCGATGGCTTCCAAATTGCATTTTCCGAAACGTGCTCGAGGACGGTTGCTACAATGGCTGGTGCATTGTAATGCCGAACTAATGTGAATGTTTGCCACACACGATGTGTTTGCCGGCATGATGTTGCTACCACTTATGCTGCTTACTTCAAATGTATGCACAAGGAAACTTCATAGGAAACTAATTATGAAAAAAGGTATTTTAAGTATTATAACAACGGTATTTTAATGTAATACATTGTGAGTAACACATGTTTGTTACAACGAATCAAATGTTAATAATAGCTGGTTCAATTTATACCTTTTGCTATTTGAAACTTTGTAGAACTAATCAGTCTTACTGCCATAACTGCTTAGTTTATCTATGTATACAACAACTAACATAAATAATATGGTAAAACATGTGGAATATTTTAGCATACTGTTAATTAAAATGTATGAACTCTAGTGACCAATAAATCTTAATACCTTGACATACTCGATACTGATCCATCGACTCGAACAGGATAGATTGCTTTTACCACGATAACATTGCTTTTTCATCCTCTCATGCCTCGCCATTAAGCAGAACTCTTTCACCACCTGCGAATGGCATATTTATGCGCTCCATCCTGAAAGGCTTCCGTGCCAGTCCTATCGTGGGCTGGCTGCCGGCGAATAAGAACCCAGCTTCCCCATCCGTCCGACGATCCATCCGATAGAATTTATTAAACATACAACCTGCAACACCAACCTGGGTCTATAAATAATTAGTGACCGCTCGCTTTGATCTGATACGCCCATATTGATGGTAAAATGTCACATACGGCGAATCGCTCTACCAAACGGTAAAGCATTTCCCGCAGACTGGAACCACAAACACAGGCACAGATACACGGGTCGCATGCATGGGTGGCGCACACAGGTACTGTTTAAAATTTCCTTTTAAATCTTTAAGTGCTACATGTGTACCCTTCCCTCAGGGCTACTAGCAGGGCGATCGGACGATCCTGTTCACGTACGGCACATAAAAATTTGCACGAAAATCTCATTCGCACCTCTGCATGTGTGTGTGTGTGTGTGTGCTACATGGGTAGAGTTTGCTTCGAGATGTGAGATGTATGTCCCATTAAGTGTAAAAAAAACTTTTATCCAACTTTTCTGACTACGCGAAATGGCTGTTGTCTTTTAAATAAGGGAGTAGTTTGGAAAGCCCCACAGGCACGGGACAGGCCGCGCTGAGAAAAAGAGTCGTCGTCCCCCCCTAGGGGCAACTAGTGAACCTGAACATCCAGTACACCGTCCTCCCTCCCAGGGGTGGGCTGGCAGACTAAAACTCGTTTCGTGGTAACTGTTTTTTTTGTATGTGTGCTCACTGCACCTTTGCTTTAATGGCTTCCAACTTCGTCTTCTGCAGTCGCACCACGAAACTACATACAAAAAAGTACCATTTAAACAGTTCGCTCCGACAACGTTGGTACGTGATTAAATTGTAAAGTCGTCGACTGAACTTGGTTGCTGTAGTATGTGTCGTATCTACGATGGTACTACAAAGTTTGCGTATTTTTCTACCAATGTCCAGCTAGATTCTTTGCACAATTTTATTTGCGTGACATTACCACTGGGTAAGTGATAGGATCGCGCCCTTGAATAGACCATGTTGCAGCAGGTTTTTGTTCTACTATTTGTTCGTCAGAATGTAACAATGTTAGCACCCGTTACGCCGTAGTAAGATAACAGTAATGCTTTATTCAAAAATAACTTCAAAGCGAAAATATCGTCCTTTCCAATTCCTAAAAAAATCTCAAAATCACAGAACACTTCCATGCCTCAGAATAACAGTAGAAGTTCTAAGGCCATATGTCTTTTGATGTATGTCTTATATGATTTTCTCACATTCACAACAACGAGATTGAAGAGAAAATATGGGTCTATAGCCATACAACTTACCATATTATGCAATACTGTATGATAGAAAGATAATGACTGTGCTGTACGTAATATACGATACAATGCATAATAATAAAACAGAAAATGAAGCCTCCAAAGAAATTAAAGAGAAATATAATCGCTGTGTTTCTTACGATTATTCTGAACTGAACAAAGTTTAACATATTAACTGCCGTGAATTAGCTTTTGTTGTACTACTACATCGTAAAGTTTCATGGGAAACAATGGGAAGCAACAATACTTCTACTTTCGTGCACATACCACATAACCTCTATGCCTTTTCAAATGTACTTTGCCTTTCTTGAAAAAACTTCTCTACTAATCGCCTACAATGCAGTTCAACTACGTAAATGCTTACCTTTCACTCCGACAAAGTCGTTCCACAAGCTATCGTGCTCTATTGTGTAGCATTTCCATTGTAACGAATGCATTATTTGCAACAATCGTCAGTAGCAACAGTTTGCACCTTAATCCGTTGCCGTGGTGAATGAATGGTGCTTGGGAAGTATGATATAGGTTTCACATTTTTTGTTTTATTGCAATGAATATTTAATAAAAGCTTAGTCCAGCAAAGTGCTGAAAATAAACTAAGCCAAAAGCAGCAAAACTTGCTGAGCGTGAATACATTTATTATGTAGTTTTCGAGATGTTTCAAACAACAAAATTCAAATTGTTTATTAAATACAGTTGATGGACACGATTACCAGTTTAATTTTGTTTTGTTCTCCACACATTGCCGTATGTGTTATACTTTGTCTAAAATTAACCTATTGCTTGTTATATTATTGAATATTTATATTTGCAAATAAAATGATGATACGCTTGCATAAGAGCAAGAAGGATGGAGCCATCTTTTCAGTATTCAAACTGATAAAAACCTTGTTTATTTAAATTTAAAAGTATATCGATCATACTTTCAATCTGGAATTAATGTTGATGCAATGGAATGGAACAATACAATTGATCAACTTCGACCACAGTACACAGCTTTATTGTGCTGTTGGAGCGTAACCTGGAACTTTGTAACTATGAAATAAAACTCTTCACTCCTTCTTCTTCTTTGGCACAACAACCGTTGCCGGTCAAGGCCTGCCTGTGCCACTAATAGGTTTGGCATTAAATGACTTACTGATTACACATAGCAGAATAGTCAGTCATACGGAAAGAGTATGAAGACCAGGTGGTCTCAAAGACTGTTTTTTATGACAAAATTTGAACGTCCCTTTTTGGTAGAACGGATGATTTTTTTATCCTCAAACAAGCTTTCTGACGAATTGCCGAATACAAAAACACTCTTAAACTCTTCGTTCTTTTCAATAAAATACCTTGAAAAAAACGTAAATTATTACTAATTGTAAGCTAATTCAAATCTCAACTAATTAAATTCCATTTCTGCATCAAAATAATGCGGTCGATGAGGACACCAATATATAATACGTATATGTTGCAAAGAAAAGCGAACCGTTCCTATGGAGATTTATTTCACCCATTCTGTCAAATGAAGTTTTTTTTTTGTTTCTGAAATTAGTTGCCAATTTGTATGGGACGAGACCACCTGGTCTAAATAAACTTTGGTCAAACGAATGGGGGCATGGTAGATTCGGGGTTTGAACCCATGACATGTTATTAAGTTAAACTCTTCACTACATGGTAATTAACAGAGCTTATTTATACACATCATCGAATCCAGCATCGATGTCTCGCAGTAATAAAAATGAAATATTGCTCCTTTCGCTGCAGAATGTGCACATGTAGTCTTTGTTAATAAATTACGCTTTACAACAAATAGACAATTGCCAACTAGACCAGAAAACGTCAAAGGTATCAGCTGTATTACATCGAAACAGCACGATCATTCACCGAAACCCATGTGCTCGCTTTAGGCAACGTGTAAACAACTCTCGCATGTAAACCATCCAACACGGTTACTCCGTACCCACGGTATGCCACTTTCATCTGGCGAGTGGCCCTGACCGACCCCTCGTCCAAGCTTATGTTCAAACCGTTGATGGTCGACTGTTGATTGGCCTCCGGCAACTCTATCCATTCAATCTACATCCCCCGCCGGGTGTCTTGTCCTGCCGACTTGCCGGACGCTAGACAAGCTTCATCCTTCCATCTAACATCCTGCTGGTTCGTGGTGGAATGGAACAATGCTCCACGGAGGTTTTATTTTTTTTTTTGGTTCAAAATTCTACCGAAAACCAAACTCCAAACAGATTGCAAAAAAAAACGAAAAAAAAGAAAACACTTTTCAAACGAAGGTACGAAAACTTTACAATCGTGGATCAGATTTCAACCACACTGCCAAACAGCCACCGTAACTGCTTGCCATCATTCTCAGCTAACCGCAAGGTACTAAAAAGACCGACTGCCGGACTGGCTACAAATGTGCCCGGATAGTGCCGGGCGTCAGACCGATGCGGTAAAGCGGGAACTCAATTACAAGCCAGTTAGCTTTGTCCGATGTTCGGCAGGCGGAAGTGCAAGCAAACGGTGCAAATGCAACACAAACAAACGAATCAACTCGTTGAGGTGGCGAGCGAGTGCGAGTGGATGCGGAAGAAGCACGCACTGAGCCACATTCCAAGCGATTGGAAAAATACACCGTGTACCAGTATAATGACGCAGCACCGTCTGCATCCCGACCGGAAGGCGTTGTAATGGAATCAAACGTTCGGTTTGCTTTAACCGGAGTAGCGTTTTTTTTCTTCTTCTTCTTCTGCCTACCTCTGAACGCTTTTCCGCGGCATTCCAGTTTATTTTCCATTTTCTTTGCCAATTTACATCGGATTGAAATTGGAAAAAAAGACTTCCAGTGCCTGAAATTACATTCGCTTTACGCTTTACGCTTTTTTGCCCTGCTCAAACAGTACGCACTACTGCTTTGACTGCATTCGCTGCGTTCGCAGGGGATTATAATTTCAGCTGTTGCCGGAACCGTACATTAGTAAATTAACGATTGACACAATCGATGGATTAAGCGTGGGAATGTGGGCATGGGAAAATGTAAATAATATCAGCACCGAAGCCCGCACGACGGCAACGGGATAAGCGGCAGCTCCGACGTAATCTGGCGTTGCTTTGTCGGCATCGCTGACGGTTAAATGTATTTCTGTAAGCGTGTTAACAGTATCATTAATTACTTGCGTTCTTTAATCCTCACTGTAATGGGAATCCCCATTGGGGCGCACTGTAGCAGCGTTTGTTTTCAAGGGCTTTACTTTCACTGACATCACGTGAGATATCTTTGATAACGGTGAGGGATCTGTGACGATATTTTTATCGGCAGCACTTTACGGTGTAAGGATTACGCATTGAATCGAAGTGTGTTCCAAGGGGATTGAGGGGGAGGGGGAGTTTAATAAATAAATAAATGAATAAATAAATAAGAAAACAAATAATGATAGTAGGTTGACGTTGAGTAGAACTTGAGAGTTTTAAAAAGCATAGCAGAACTGCTACGGGTAATAGAACTGACTATTCTGTTATTGGGGCCCTTTCCGTTTTAAGGTCGTAGGCTGAAATTTCAGCCTGTTAGCTGTTTGCATTGTACAGCAGTTTTCGAGTAGCTCTAGGCTCTAATCTAAGTGGGCATAATATACAGATGGGCTTATCCCAAGGTGTATGAATTTAGAAGGCTGATTTTTATCGCTTCTGCTTCTGAATGAAGATTGTAAGAGTGTTTTGAGTATTCGTCAAGTCTCCAGAAAGCTCGTTGGAGCAAACGTTTTCACTCGTTATGTCAAAAAGTGATGTTCAAAATTAGTTATGAAAAAATGCTATGAGACCGCCTGGACTACATACACTTTGATTCCAGATTCCACCACCTGATCTCTTTAATGCACCTTGGGATAAATGTAAACAAACCTGTGTTTTCGAGCAGGTACTCGAATCTAATTCTAGCTTTTAGGCTAAAATTTTCTAGACTGAAAATTGCAGGCTAGTTTTATGTGTGGTTTTGTGTGGAGTGTTTAAATGATTTCAGCTTCCAACTGTCAAACTCCATACACTAATCTAACTAGAATCGTGAAGGGCCCCATTGATAAACCTACAGGCAGGATTGCTAGCTCAAAATTTAATAACAAAAAGGAGATTAATCTAAATATCAAATAGATTTCTGTTCATAGAGGAAATATGTAGCACCATTCGACAATTTGTGAGGGATGTTTCACTGTAGATAAGGTCCATTAGGCATATTTTACGACGTTGATGAATGCTTTTTAAATGACATTGAATGCCGTCTTACTATTAAGTACAACTTATCGCTAATTTTCGTATAATTTTGCTTCAAGTGATAGATTTCGTCAGTGTTCCCCAACCTTTTTAGGATTGTGGACTACTTGGCTTTTTATTTTATTTTTATTTTAAAAATGATACATTTGCCGCGGCCCACATCTATGAGGGCATACATATTTTAAAAGTAGTACAAAGTTTTTGATCAAAAATATGTATTAATGTTATTGGCATGTCTAGGCCTGTTAAAAATTTGGTGGGAAAAATAATGGTGGGAACAAAAATGCACAATATTTATAATAATAAGCTTTTCTTTTTCAAAAATAAATTCCTTCGCGGACCACGTCTGTTAACGCCACGGACCACAAGAGATCCTCGAACCACAGGTTGAAGATCACTGATTTAAGCCACTAATTTAGTTATTTCATCTGATTCCAACTGTACCTTTTAAAATGTTTTTTTTTTTAATTCAATGACATCAAAAGGACATCATTTTGCAGTTGACCATAGATGTGTCAAATCAGTACAATTCGCTTGACTGTCAAATTTATCAATAAGTCACTGAAAGCCAAGCCCACAAGTAGTGGTACAGGCAGGCCTTGACCGACAGCGTTTGTTGAGCCAAAAAGAAGAAGAAGAAGAACTGTTGCGTAAAGCAAAATCGCGTACTTCGAGTATGGCGTATATCGAGGAGTGGCGTGTATTCAAATGTTTCTGTTAAAAGTTTGCGCGAGGGCCGCCCTATGCAACACCCCTTTCCGTAAGCTCCTAACTTATTTTTATAGAGCTAATAGATTATCGCTCAACTAAAGGATCGTTGGTAATTTAAACACATGTACACCGTGGTACTGCGTGGTAGGTTTAATAGGCCTCCAATACTCATAAATATCTGCCGGTGGCTTTGGCTGCTAACCTGCCCCATTGCTAGTGCAATTACCACCGGTGCAGTCGACTCGCCCAGCTAGGTCGTAAATCTATTCTCCCCCAGCCATAATTTGTCAACCGGCGAAGCGTGAAAAACAATCGTCCCAAAACCTCTATTCCTCGCCACAGCCAAGGAATGTGATATTAAAGCTATCACATTAAGCGTACCCACTGTAGCGTTAGTGGCCAGCCAACGGAGCGTCAGCACCACTCGCCGCTACCGACACATACCCACACATACACATAAAAGCACAGCATTAGCTTCACACCCGTGCTCCTGTTTGCGAAACGGGGGTTTGCGTTTGCATGTGTGTGTTGGTTGCTCCCACGGATGCAGTAAAGCATTCGGGCAAGTTATGCTCGATGAACAACATTAGCCGAGGCGACCATTCATTCGGGAGGGAAAAACAAACGGCTCACAATAAACCAAGTGGAACCAAGGGGAAGAAGAAAAATTTCCATGTGCTTCGCTACTCGGGATGGTGGTGGTGGTGATGGTGCATATATGTGGCAAATATGCTTTCGTTCCCGTCCCACCTCCCGGGTGCCGGTATAAACAAACATATTATTTTTCCCGAAGGACACATTTGCTCGATTCGCAGTTGAGAGCGCTCGGACGATTCGAGGTACAAGGAGGATGGGACGAGCACGAGAAGTGTGAGCAGGTTTACACATTCTCTTCCATCTTGGCGCGTTTTCCATCGACCTTTCGAGAGCGAGTTGCGAGAATTTTCTTCCCGAGCCCGATCACACAAAGTGTGAATTTATTTGCGTTGCAAAATTAGTCCCACCCAGTGTTTTGTTTCTGCACCCTTACTTTGCTTCGAACCGAACATAAAGAAATGCTTTTTTTTGTGTGAGCCCAGATGAACGTCTGCTGGTGGGACGGGCAGTGAAGCTTTTATTTATTGGCCCTAATAAGTGCAGTTCTGCTAAAAATCTGCCCCACACGTTCTATCGTTTTGGAGTTCTGCATGCTTCTGTGGGGGGAAAAACCTGCATGAAAAAGCTGCAATCACTTTTGCGCCCAATTTAGTGCCAATAAAAGCACGAGTTCAAGCAGCTCGAGCTGCTCGAGCCTGACGAGATGGAACCAAAGCCGCCGGATGCTCCCTGTACCTGTAATCGCATGCGAACGATAGTCTGGCTCATGGGTTGTTTTCACAAGGTGACAGATCTGTCCTGCAGTGGTCGTACATCAGGCATGCAAGATACCTTTATCGCAAGGTCGTCCCGAGTGTAGGACAGAAGACCAGATGCGTTCCAAGAAAAAAAGCACTTCCACAGTTGCTGCTTCTTGGGAAAAGTGTTCGTTCGAAGCACAATCTTCATGTGCGAACAGTCCCTTGCTATCGTTTTTTGAGGTTCAATCTGACCAAAACGCGGTCTGCCACCAGGTTTCGTATCGTTTTAGCCCAACTGCCATTACTGAACTTTTGAATAATCCGTCAACACAAGGATCAGGATAGACGGTTTCAATGCATAACCCTTAGCGCATGAAACTCTCCACAAGTCTGTTGATCTGTTTGTTAAACGTAAGCGAACGAAAGCGAACGCTTCGTTGTGCATCCGTTGATTGTCACATTGCAAGCTTACAATGGAGCGGGTCGGGATTTGTCTGCACGGTCCGAGGTCAATTGATTACAGAAGCAAAATGTTTGCTTTTCTATTCACAGCTCAGCACATCGTCCGACGGCTGAGACCGATGCTGATGAAACGAAGGAAAAAAACAGGCTAGTAAAAAACGAATGCATCAGTTGATTTTTCTTTCTTCCCGTTGATGGATGCAGTGTGGAGTATGATTGCTCTTTTTTTTTGAGTGTGATTGAATAGCTTCATTAGTTTCTATTTTTATGCTATACACTGCCCTACCAATGTGAAAGTAATCTAAGAACTATTCAAGATCTAAGAAGAATAATCCGAATACGATTTTATTTACCAATAGTGAAACAATTACTGTAAACAGTACTTAAACTAAAGTTAAAGTTAAACTTTTATAATTTAATTTGAATTAGTATCCATAACAAAGGAATCATTAGTCAATGGTGTGTTTCCTAAGGTCTAAAATTATTACAATTTCAAAAGTGGCTGGTGCATGCTTTGGTGATTGATGCTGAGGAATTTGTTCCCAACAACATTCTTCACACTTTCGAAAAGATATTAGAGTGAGTAGTTCAAAATCAATTGATAAACTTAGTACACATGATGTATTACATCCGGAGCAATCTCAATAAAGAGAGGGTCATTCCTGTGAAACGGCTCACAGGAATGGTCTTTAACTCTTTAATCTATAGCTCTTAACAAAATGGAAAAGTTTTGTAGAGCAAAAGCACGAAGATTGACAGTATTTTTAGATTGTTTTGCATAAACGTGCATTTTAACTGTATCAAGACCTTTATGGCTGGAATCTTTAAAAAAATCGGTATAGAAGGAGTTGAAGCACAATGGTTCGCTCAAGATAATTATCTTGAGGGAAGAACACAAACAACATCCTTTATGAATAGCGTATCAGATCCACTAGAAAACACACTTGAAGTTCCGCGGGGAAGTGTCTTGAGGCCGATTTTGTCAATTTTGTACATTAACGACATGAAAAAATGTTGCGGGCTTGTGAAATCAATTGATTCGCTGACAATACAGTTTTATTCATTGCTAGGCGAGACGTAAAGCAGGCAGAAGCTCTTCAGAAACATCGACCTAAATGTCTTAGACGGCTGGTTAAAGTTTGCTGTGTAGTAAATCAACTGCAATTATCAACGTGATGATGATGGTATTTAAATTTGTTTTTCCCTTTTAAATTAAATTATTCTATTTCCTACGCTAATTCCTACGCCAATTCCTACGCTAATTTCTACGCTAATTCTTACGCTAATTCCTGCGCCAATTCGTACGCCAAATCCTACGCTAATTCCTACGCTGAATTCCTACGATCTTTCATACGCTGCACGTTTTATACTGGATGTAATTTGTTGACTGGAACTGAAATTGTTTCGGTTCCAGATCCTTACCAGTTCCTAGTATCGTTTCAACTCCGAATCAGGAACAGTTCCAGCTACTGTTTCTGAAAATAGATGAAATCTGGAGCTATTTCTGGATCAATATGAGTTCATGATAGATTCTAGGACCGGTATGGTTTCAGTATCAGTGATAGGTCCTTTATGGGTTTACTTTCATTTCTAGGACTGAGATGAATTCATTAGTGGTTCCAGGACCGGTATGGGTTCAGTATCAGTTCCAAGTCCGGTATGGATTCAGTATCAGTTCTAGGACCGGTATGAGTTTAGTATTAATTCCAGGATCGGTATGGGTTCGCTAATTCCTACTAATTGCTAATTTCTAGTTTAGTATCAGTCAGGACCGGTATGGGTTCATGATTGGATCCAGCACTAGTATGGATACATGGCAAATTCCAGGGCAGGTATGAGTTCATGATTCGTTCCAGGAAAGGTATGGCTTCATGATAGGTTTCAGGGCAGGTATAAGTTCATGATAGGTTCCAAGACCGGTATGAGTTCATGGTCGAATCCAGGACCAGTCTGAGTTCAAGATAGGCTCCAGGACCAGTATGATTTCATGATAGGTTCCAGGACCGATATGGTTTCATGATAGGATAGGTTCCAGCACAGGTGTGTGTTTATGATAGGTTTCAGGGTAGCTACAGTTTCATGATCGGTTCCAGGATAGGTATGGGTTCATGACCAGTGCCAAGGTCAGTATGAGTTAATGATCTGTTCGAAAATCGGAATGGATTCTTAATATGTTCCAGGCCAGGTATGCATTCAGTTCATGGACCGGTATGATCAGTATTGGTTCCAGAACCAGTATGGGTTCATGATCGGTTCCTGGACCGATATAGGTTTAGTATCAAGTTCAAGACCGGCATTCGGTCCTGTGCCGTTTTGATCAGAATAGGTGATGTATTGGTGTCAGGGCCAGTATAGGTTTGGTTTTGGTTTTAAGTCTTTTAAGGGGTCGTCATACACCATTTTCTAGCCCAAGTAAACAATGTTAAGGTGCTTTTGAACGTTATTCAACTATAAGTAAACATTTTTAAGGCCAATTGAAATTCTGATACCTTTCTGAACATTGTTCAATCGTAACTGAATATTAATGTTCAAAAGTACCTTAACATTGCTTACTTGGGCTTGAAAACGGTGTAAATACCTCATTTCAATTGGGTTCTGAAGCCATTAATTTCGACGTACTCTGTAGAGTAAGGGGGACCTTAGTAATTTTGTTGCACAGCCCTGTAATCTGGCCATATCAACTAGTAAATACAAAATATCTTAAGAAGAACGAATTTCTTCTCGAACCTATCAAAGGGAATTATAAACCATATATTTCACATGTTTTTATTCAATCTTAAAACGTTGGTATCTTTAATAATTAATTTCTTAAAATTTATACAATCCTTGGGATGATTTTTATGAAAAATCTGGTAAATTATATTGGACTTCATTTAGCAATCATTTTTTTTATGTTATGCAATATTGATTTTAGGTTGAAATACAATAGGATTTTCCTCGTTCGTTTTAGAAAACCTTTGTTGACATGATACAGGAATTAATAAAGTTATTCATTCATTAATTTAACAATTCAGTTATTTCACTTTTTATTTCATGTGCGGGGAATCGCTTATAATGCTTACTACACTTGGTTAAGTTTATAATAATATGTTCATTTTTTTAGAATTTTTTTGCCCATGATCACTGATTGATAGTTATTTAGATTTTGTGAACCATATTAGAGACACAGAAATAAATTCCGGAAAAATAATCAGTATGTCTAAAATGATATGAACAGAAAAGGATTTTATCAAATATTTTAAAACATCCTACATTATTTGATCACTTTTTAAAACCAATTCTCTCAAATAAAGCGACATGCCACGACGCTTTTCCATTAAGCCGCATATGCCTTGACCTTTTTTAACAGAATCAAGCACACACAGGAAATACACTCACCCATCTTCTCACGACATTTTCAATCAATGTAAATAATGCTCCAGACGGGTGCCGTAGAGGGCTTTACCACCAGATTCGTGCCCTGCGTGTGTAAGTGTGTCTGTGCGGTACGGGCCACACAGCAAATATGTGTTCCATTTGTAGTACCACGTCCATGTCGTATGACAGCGCAAGGAACAAACGAAACTCCCGATACAAATACGCCAAAACAGTTCGTTTTGTGAGGACAGTCTCCCTTTCGTACGGTATCCCGAAGCCATTTGGTTAATTAAGTCCGTCTGCTTTTTCCCTGTGTCCCGGCTGTACTCTAATCCGTGTATTTTTAAAAGTTTTTGTGTGTGTGTGTCGAGTTTCTCTCTCTCTCTCCCGCTCGTTCGTCCTAATTCCTTTTCATTTCCAGCACACCCACCAGCACTGGCGAAGGCTTTCCAATTTGCCGTCCTCGATGCTTATCGGTTTGGTGATCACGTACGTACGAAGATCGGTATCGCGGTAGATAAGGTGTGCGCGTGGTTCCGCTTTTCCCGATGGCCAGTGCCCCCTCCTTCCATAAACATCACCTCCGGCACTGCCCAACATTCAGCTCCGTCCAGCTGTGTATGACCAGCTTTTCCGACCTCCCCTGTGTGGGTGTGTGTGTGCTTGTGTTTCCCTTCAGCTCCAGCGTCGAGTACAGATTTATGTTTTTCTTCTTCTACTCTGCCCGCTTTGCCACAGCTTTGCCGTCCGTTTGCTGTCCGTTTTAGGACCATTTTTGTTTCACCATTTTCCTTCCCCGGGCTTATGCAGCGTCACGTTCGGCGGCCCCAGGACTAATGCACACCTTGCGTACAAACCCGGCAAATGCACCTGCCATCTGCACCGAGGAAACCGAAACATCAGCCGGATTTTTGTAGGGCGTTCAGGTTTAAGTGCGCCATCGTCGTGTTCGTTCGCTACCCGCCTTTCTCACCTCTCTTCCCACCTCCCCGGGAAACTCCAACAGGAATAGCAATTTTCATTTCCGCTCCAGAACAAACAAATCCATTAAAATCCGACACCATATTTTGCATTGCATTGGCGGATTTTGCCACCTTCCTTCCTGTGTGCCCTCCTCCCCCCGGTACCAGTTTTTGGGGCTGCCGGATTGTGCTGCGATTCGATTTGCACTGCTGCTACTGACCGGGACCCATTTACAGTGACGCTTATCCACGTTTGTTTCTCGGTGGTTCTCTCTCTCTCTCTCTCTCTCTCTCTCTCTCTCTCTCTCTCTCTCTCTCTCTCTGTGATTTGTTCGCTTTGTTGTATTTTCCGCAAAGCCCTGTTCAGTGTGGTCCACAGCCACCGAGGTGTCGGGAAAACCGTAACTTAAAACGATGGAAGCTTCAAACACTGCCCGATTGCTTCGCAGTGCAGGCAGACGTTGCCACGGGTATGCACTTTTGGTGGCGTAAACTTGCGCGTTGTGGTGGCGAAATCGCGGCTATGGTGGAGAGTTTCGCAACAGAAAACTTACCGTTTCGTACCGTACCAGCGCGGTTAAGCGACGGTAAAGATGACATGACTTCCAGAGTGAGCGAAGAAACTCAACGTTTGCCTTCCTTCCCGCTTCAACCGGATGCTACCAGCGCAAACCAGCTGTTCAATCGATGTGGAACGGTGTGGAAAATGCGGAAGCAGCAAGTCGAGCGAGAGTTGGGCTCCTTCTCGTACCACTTTCTTCCGGTCGCGCAGCGGAACTGAAACCCACACACAGCAACGCGCTCGCGAAAACAAACAAAGTGCAGGTGGACGAAGACTAGAAGTGCAACGGTTGTGGTAGACGCAGGAGAAAGGAGTAAACCAGGAGCCAGCCCTAAGGATATGAACGGTAGTAAAGCTGTCCAAAGTCACACAATCTCTGGGCGGTGGTGAAAAGTAATGGTTGGTGGGTTTCATAAATTTAGCCGAAAAGATTGTAAAAGCGATCCTAAGAAACTAACACCAGGAAGCTCAGTGTCGTTTAGTGGTATGATCGTAGTAGCGATCTTTTCCAGTTATTTGACACAAAACTGTCATCTAATGAAATTAGCTTTATTTCTAAATTAGGAAAAGGTTAAATGCAGCCTTTTTCAGTTAATTTTTCATCATTTTTCAGTAATCTGTAGTTTTTTTTAAATATAAACAGGTGTGTGCGTGTAAAGAGATGTTCTTCTTCTTCTATTTAGCGTAACGTCCTACGCGGTCATGCCGGCCTATACAGGCTTTCGAGACTTAATTCATTACCATGTAGCCGGATAGTCAATCCTTGCTACGGGGGGACGGTCCATTCTGGGCTTGAACCCATGACGGGCATATTATTGAGTCGTTCGAGTTGACGACTGTACCACGGGACCGCCCAAGAGATGTATAATTATATAAAACATTATGCAGGATTTTGTGTCTTGTTTTATTTATTTATTTGTCATTTTTGTCAATGATTCTATTCGTTGAATATGTTTTCATTTTTTAAATATTTCTATTGGTATTATTATTTTTGTTCCATTTTTTATTTGTAATGATCTTCTCATTTTATTTGTCTCTGTTTCTGTACTGTTCTGTACTGTTTCTGAACTGTTCTGAAATGTTTCTGTACTGTTTCTGTAAAAAACCTGATATTTGTTCCTGACAAAAAATACCCCAGAATGAGTTATCTGGTAACATTGAATATTTTTCTTAAGCATTCTGTTGCATTAATCTGAATCTATTGCATTTATCATGAGAATGATATTACTGGTTGAATTATTTTATACATTTTGTTTCTCGATCTGCAAATATTTTACAAAATCGATATAAAAAAGTAACGCATTTAGAAATATCCAACATAAACCTGTTCTCACTTTATCTTTATCATTTTATCGATCCGTTCTCATGGATTGCGATCCATAGCAACCGGATAAAGATTCAGAGAAAAGTGCGAACAGGTGGAAGAAGAACACCTCAAGGTTGTGTGTGCGTGTGTTTTTTAGAGATCTCATGCAATCTCAGCTGCATAGAATTGCAAAAGGACCTTAGGCTACCGTTTTCAGTTATTTACCCGTCTTCTACACTATCTTTGATTTTTTTGTTTCCTAATGAACTTTAAGAAAAAAAACCTATAACAAACAAAATACAGAGCATAGCATACAGTTATGCCAATCAGCATCATATCAGTGTTTCTAATCTTACCTAAGAATGCAAAAAGTGCAACAAATTCTTTCAGGCCTTCCGCAAATTCTTCGTATCGCTTCGTTCTATACGCCGCTTTTTATGATTCCAATTTTGTTCTGTTTGGTACCAACAGAAAGATCGGACGAGAATAAGAGTCCTAGATGCGCATCTCTTTTTATATGTTCACTATGGCATGCGGGTAACATAGTTGTGCACTGTTTGGCAGATAATTGATTAATGTTCGGCGAACCGTTCGACCTTTGCTATGGCCACCCAACCCTCTTGGACGCCAGACTCGATGTTCACCTTCCCGGCAGATACGCACTTGCACCAATCGCAGCATGGTGTCAGGACAAACTGTGCATTAGTGTTTGTGGACGTTCCCATCTTCTTCTTCTGGTCGCATAATGTTGCGGATCATTGCGGATCAGCACCATAAAACTAATTAATTGCCGTTGGCGGTGTACAGTGTGACTGGTTTCAGCAGCCGATGCTTGTTCATGTCACACTTGATAGCTAATTAGGTTAAAGTGGAACAATAGGGCTTAACTTTCAAGGTTGCAACAACCTTGACTAAGAGCAATAAAATAGTTTAAATACACACATTTGCCTGTGATTTATCTCGGCCAATTGGCGATTCGATACCATACATTTTACTACAATAAATCGGTGATGCGGTGATGCGACCTAGTGTTATATGAAGTTTTACCATGATTTTGATCATTGTCAGTAAACCGGTCGTCATGTTATTTTTTAAAATTATTTAAAGAAAAAGACGGATTTAAATTCAACACAGACTGCTAATTTTAGGCATCATCTCTACACAAGCCTTTCCAAGGACCGTAAAAGGACCATTTTGAGCATTATGGTAGCATCCAATACTTTAAGGATATTTTTTCGATCAGGACAATGCATTCTGTCATAACTTTTTCGCACACGGTATAACACTTTGCCGGTGAAAAGGAATTATGGTAGAATGTCCTCAAAACAATTGAATATAATTTTAACGTAAATGAGTAATTATTTCTATGCGAACTTTAAGTTAGCGAAGAACAATACGTCAATTTATTTTATCGGATGAAATTTGTATCTGAATTTCTCTTTTTAATACACACATATTATATCTCGCTAAATGTATTATCATTCTGTTATACTACGTTGTATACCTTACAGTAACCATAAACCCAGAAAGGACATTTCGTTGGAAAATAATCCTTTCCATAATTAATGTATTCTTATAGCAAATACAGTAGAACCCCTCATAACGAGTTTATTCCGTTCCAATGACTCACTCGTTATGCGAAAAAAAATTAATGTGGCAGGCTCTTTTTCATACAATTTGTATAAAGAGTGAAATAATTGGTTCCAGGCTAAGAAAAGTGTAGGTATACAGGGAATATATGCATCACAACCTTACGGGACACCTCTAAGTGCGAACAGTAATCAAGTGATAAATTCTTAGTTTCGAAATTCTCGCCTTCATGAGCAGGTAGATCCATTGATCCAAATGAAATTGCTCGTTATGCAAGATTTTACTCGTTAAGAGGGGTATTTGTAAAGCATTTAGATTTGCACGTTTAACTCGTTATGAGGGGTACTCGTTATGAGGTGTTCCGCTGAAATCTTAGTAGATAAAAACATAATCAGAGTAATAAATTTCCTTAATTTTTCATTTCTTTAAAATTTCTATAGAAACACAAGGGTACAATCACAAAACAAAACTTCGCACCAGGTAAATATTGCTATACAACTCTTTTTATTCAATCCGGTCCAAGTTTTTCTCAAAATGAATATAAAAAGAATACATTTCATTTGTACATACAATTTTAGTTCCTTTATTATCCATTACAGTATCTCAGATGAAAGTTTTATTGTGTTTAATCCAACGTAAGCACAGCTATTACAATTGGTAGTTTTCGATCCTTGTTACACATATTTGCTCGTTCTTCCATCTTTGCTCGTCTCATTACATTGCAGACCTGCTACGAAGTAGTTCGCTATCTTCGTTCGTGTCTAGGAAACCAATAACGCAAGAACTCATTCAAAAAGCTTGCGATTTGAACTGTTACGGTACCCCATTTTACAAAATTTAAAATGCCTCTCCATTCTTCCTACGGAGCAAAATAGCATCAAGCCTATTGCATCCAAAAAGGGGTCTGTTTCTTCCTGCTTTCGTACACGCGTGTCGAAGTGGCCCTTAAATTTGCTTTCAAAAATCATAACCAAGTAAGATAAATCAGACATCCTACACTTCAGCTGAATCAGTAATCTACCATCAAGCTGCTTCAAGTCATTTTTTTTAATTTCATTTCATTCCTTTTCTTTTCATATGTTGCTGCTGAGTGTGTTTATTCATATGTCAATTGAAAATGTTTATAAAAATATACACTCCATTGTACTTAGCAAACATGGCCCTAATGTAGTACATGCTTCTCACACGCTCCCACCAGAATGAAGTTCACTTGTTATCGTTACCTTCGTTTTTAGTTTGGCTTTGTTATTTTCCGCGATTTTTTCTTCGTTTTGTATTTCAGTGTTTTGCTTCTTCTTTTTTTTATTTAGCAGCCTCTCACCAAGTAAAGTTTCAAGCAGCTAAGCGTTTAAAACGCTTTTCTATTACAGATGGGTTTAATGTTTTGGATTCTTGTAGAGAGAGAAAGAGAGAGTGGGGGAAGAGCGCAAACAAAACAGCACTTTCTAAAGGGGAGCAGTTGTTTCAACTCTTTGTTTCGTAGAGTACGTACATGGGTTTTTAGTGTTTTATATCCGTTTCTTGTTGCTTCATGCAGTTTATGGCAATCTCATTGTAATAATCACATGCGTGTTATCCTACATCCTAAAGCGTTACCTTCGGCAACTGCACAACAGACTACCGCTCTTTACACAACCGTTGACGGGATGATGAAAGGCTTCGTTAAACGGAGTTCAATATGTGTGGGCGCGCGTGTATAAAGTTTTGTATTCATGAAAATATACATTTTCCTTTTTATACAAGCTTCTGCTTGTGTGATTTTCCCTTTTCTGTTTTCCGTATTTGCTTCGGTTAGTGTTGGGTGTAATCTCTTCTCTTCTCTTCTACGATACATTCGTCATCGTGCTGAGGTAGTGTAAATCGACCAGATTTTTCCTTTATCCAATTGTGTCCATCCTAATATTTGTACCAGAGCAGTAAACCACACCACCCGGTGAAGCAATTTCAAAGCTTGTGAGGATGAAAGAAATATATTTGTACATTCTATGCGTTCTGTACGAAAGGAACTGCAAACTGGCATTGCAGACCAGCACTGCGGGCTGCACTGCTTTTTGCAACGAACTGTAGCCAGGTACCGGTAGAAGAAGGAAAAAAACGTAGAAAAAAGGACATTCATCCTAATTACTGCTTCACACATTTTTGTAGATGATGATCACTCAAGTAGTCCTTAGTTGACACACGCTTTGACGCAGTAACGCGTTGTTGTATTATATTTGTACAATTTGTTTCGATCCACTTGGGCTGTGTAAACGGGCGAAGGAGGGGGGGGCAAGAGGCTAGAGGCCTGTTTCAGCTTGGTTATTATCATTGTGTTCATCATTTGATTGCGAGAGGAGAATTGTAGAATTATTGGTTTTTTTTATTACGTGTTTACGATGTTAACCTGTATTTTGTTTGCCAATCATTCATTTCGATAAGTGTCTCGCTGCATATTCCTTTTCTGCTTCCTAGACATAATGTGGGATAGGAACATTTGACTTTTGTTTGATTTTTACCACTAAATTTAATCCTCCATTTTAATTTGCGAAAAAAGCTAACCGTAGTAAGATTAAGTTTAAGTAAAACAAGTACAACACGAGGGATGTTGATAATAGAGTTATTCATGTTCAAAAAGAGAAACTTTTGTAATGATCAATAGTATATAGGATATTGTTGCGATTTTTTTTAAATTTTCGAATTGTTTTTTTTTTTTATCTGGGTAGAGACTGCTTCAATTTAAAGCAACATAATAACGCATCATTTTTCAGGCCATATGTTTGATAAACACCTCGGGAAATGATTGATAGTGGATGAAAACCAAATTGCCTTACATATCTTCTACCTCACACTGGGTACGATCTTCAAATTGAGTGTTTTCACGCTTGTAAGAATAAATCAATTTGTTAAATTCTAGTTTATACAATTTAGATGCAACTATAATTCCATGCCGTTGCCGTTTTGAATTCTAAACAATAGCACACACGATTATTTGAAAATCCTAACTTTCCAATCAATTCGTC
This sequence comes from Anopheles arabiensis, assembly GCF_016920715.1. Taxonomy (NCBI): domain Eukaryota; kingdom Metazoa; phylum Arthropoda; class Insecta; order Diptera; family Culicidae; genus Anopheles; species Anopheles arabiensis. The sequence continues at coordinate 41,316,935 of NC_053517.1, read as the reverse complement.
AAGATATAAAAAAACTTACATTCTACTCTGGTATTGTAAAGTAAATCTTGCAGCAGAGCTGTGTAGGGTAAAATATAGCCAATATCAATAAATTCAACAAACAGAGGTAAGTAATAAGACGAATTCAATCCAGCTCCATCATGCTTAATGCTACGTTGGAAAAGAAACATCGGAAGCAAGTGCCATACTATGCCATTAGTCAACAAACCTGAGCATACGCTGACTGCGCTAGTTCTACTATTCGCGTGCCTTATTCAACCTTTTCGTGTCAGTCCGCTTGTCTGATCCCAACACAATAACTCAGAGAAAGAGAGTTTGGAAACGGTAAGATGCATCGCAAATAATTATTATTGCTTAATGTTATCTGCAGCAAACCAGAAACAAAGTAACGCAAAACAACTAAATTGGAAATACGGACAAATAAAAAGACATAACTGCACGCTGTTCCTAGCCCAAAAACAGCACAAAACCTTCCTATCGTAGTAAAAATAGAAGCTGACACTACAAAAACGCTCACTATAACATTAACGAAAATCACAGATTGTTTGTAGGTTTGTTGTACGTTGCTGCTGCAGAACAGATTTCTCGGGGTTGCATGCTGCACATAAAAATCAACCACGGAAGTGCATCGGGGTGCCCTTTATTTTCCAAAAAAAAGATACAGAAGGAAAAACGAACAAAATCAATTTAAAAACATAAACGTTGTCTTTACCACTGTGTTCATTACGTGTTCTGCGTGTTCATGTTACACGTACACACAGGACATACAAAAACGCACGCTTCGACGCTGGAATTCAAATAAATGCAGTATGGCAGCTTGCAAGTTTCTGTATACAACAGACAATTTGCAGCAAAACAGAAAATATTATCACAATTCTTCGTTTACAACTGCTGCAATCAATGGGTGCGTATGGGGGTTAAAGCTGTATCGTTCTGTAGCCGAAAGCGACTAAAATGATATATTTTAAAGTGTTTGTTGGTGTATGTGTTGTGCCCAACCAAGTACCAGAATAATGTCGCTTAATTGCAGAACCATCTGAGGGACCGACTGTTCGCCTTTGAACCGACATTAAAGCGTTGTAGCATTAAACCATCCTCATTTCGAAAATCATTCCTAGCGCCAGGCCGTTTTCTTTTCCAAACAAGCACTTTGGTCACACTTTTCGATATCCCTAGCCCCGGGGGGGACTGTACGGGGGCAAACCGTTCTTCTTTTCCCGGGTACTAGTGCCTAAAATAACCAGAACAATCAACAGTACTAGTCTGATGCTGCTGCTTAAGGTACACTTCTAAGCTCTTTCCCTCTCTCGCTCGATCACGCTCGATCTCCCATATTCCTGAATAAAGCCTCGCTAAACTATCCGCTCACTACACAACCAGGAAGAAGGGAAATAAAAACACTTGGAAAACGTAAATGATCACTGAATTTTCGTACCGGCTGTGTAATGCAACGCAGAAAAGCTATCCTTGACACTGCCTCATCTCCCATCGCTAGAGGGCGCTGCCTGTACTGTCGCTGTCTTGCTTAAACAACTACGATTATGAAAGGAGGAATTGGGGCGGGAAAGTAACGATCGATTTCGAACATCTCGCAACGCACTTCACACAACTAATGCGACAAGATTCCTGTAACACATGCACCACCAGTGAGCTGAGTAGTATGTCAAATATCTAGTAAAAAAACAGGGGTACAGACAAAAAAGTATTCGTTACATACTATAGCACTTACAGAACTACTACTACTACTCCAGAGGCCAGGGGCGGCTGTATTCTTCCATCGTGTTCTTCCGCAAAACAAAAAGACAAACCGCTGACACCCGCAGTATCTATCCTATCACTCTATCTATTTCCATTCTGTTCCTTATCTTTCTCGTAAACCCATCCTACAAGGATTAATCGCACACAATAGTTGAGAAAATGTAAAAAGATTATATGTGTATACATATCTATATAATGTCTGTTTGTGTGTTTTGTTTTTTTACGCCAGGGTAATTAGGTACATACGTTATCAATTATCAATGGTTATCCCCGCTGCGCAAATTCGAGCAGTTTCCAGCGCAGAAAATGCACCAAAATCTGCGCTGGCCAGCGCAGATTTTGGCTGCTCTCCCGCGCTGTTCTTCAGCGATTCCTGCGCTGGGTCGCGCAGTTCGGGCAGTTCGGACAGTTCGGACAGTTCGGGCGGCGGCGGAGCAAAAAAAAACGGTCAAAAAATTTAAAAAAATAATGGCGCCCATTTTTTCGTCCGCTTCTTCTCTCCCTCCCTCACCCTGGCTTGCCTTACTTGCGCTTCTGCCCGTGCCTTCCGCCGCCAGCTGATTGGGTGTTTGTGGTGTATGCGTTGATTCATATATGTGCATTGCGGTTGTGTAATGTTATTGGTGGGTGTTAGCATTTATTAATTTGTGTGTGACCTTGAGACGATGCGGGAGAAGCTGGTTGGGTTGGCTTGGGATTTAAAGTGTTATCGGTGTATTGATGGTTTATTTTATTTCGTGCCGCTGCTGATGAGACCATTCGATGCCCCTGCCAATTGAGGGTGAAGAAGCCTATTTAAAACAAGCGTAGGAGAACGTCTAACACTAAACTAATATTTTTTAATTTGAACATGTTTGATGCTTCAACGACCTTCTAAGCATTATGTAGCACAGCGTAAAGTGGCGATAATTATTTTTTTAATGTGTCGAAATCTGTCTCGAGTTTTCGGGTCACGACACACACACACACACACACACACACAGCGCGGGGAAAGTGACCATTCACTCTATCATGCCGCGATCCCCCACCTCGCCCGGCGCTTTGGATGATGATGCGCTATATGATAGCTGATGATAGCGGAAGCGGAGGGGGGTTTGGTTGGGGGTGCGGTCTTGCGTGCGCGCTTTCGTAGGTGCGTTCTCGCGTGCGCGCGTTCGTAGGTGCCTTAGCGCGCGCGCGCGTGTGTGTGTGTGTGTGTGTGTGTGTGTGTGTGTGTGTGTGTGTGTGTGTGTGTGTGTGTGTGTGTGTGTGTGTGTGTGTGAGTTTGCGCGCGCGTGTTTGTGTGTTTGTATGTGTGCGTGCGTTTGGAAACCCCACAACTATTTGATTCTGATGCGTACATTTTCGATTTTCTGGATTTGTTTATTATGGTGCGCGTATGGTGCTGCACCTGTCCGTCCAGAATCTGGTGGCTTGTTGGTTTGGAGTAGTTGTCATGACGCCGATTGACCGGCAATGCCTTGGAATGGGTTCGGATCGGTAGGTTCTTGTTTTGATCGAGTGCATTCCGTGCATTTGTCGCGTCACAGCGGTAGCCCGGCAGCAACAAAGTCAAGACAAACTCTTACCCGGGTGTGGACTGATATGCTAAGTTCTTATTATTATTATAATTATTATTATTATTATTGGCGTAATAGACAACGCGATCATGCCGGCCTTTTCAGGACTTGAGTACCACGTAGCCGGATAGTCACCCCTTGCTACGGCGGACCCACGACGGGCATACAGATGTGCGGAATGATGGCGGTGTCGCGGGCCCGCTCCTATCCAGCGTGCAACTTGTATAATGCCACACTGTCTCCTGCTTGATGCATACGCTGCAGGCAGGGAGAAGGGTGCACCTCCACGATAAAAAAACACGGTCATGAACCAGCGGCGGACCTAACGATAGGCGGACTAGGCGGTCGCCGAAGATCTCTAGTCTATAGTATGCCGTATGTCTACAAGTGGACAGATTATTAGCGACAAGGGCCCCCGGAAAGATGGTCTTCAGGGCTCCGTGGCTGGAGAACCATTTGCACCTCCCCTCCCCCATGGCGTCAACAATTTTAGGGCCTGTGACTAATGATCGTAGGGGTCCCATGGCCACCCCCCCGCCCCCCCATCCAGGATGCTGGTGTCACAATCAGGTTGCGTTCTTGATGCTGGTGGAACGGAAAGTGCGAAAATCAGCGCCGGGCTGAACGTGTCAATGCGAATTACAGTTCTGCGCGATGCACAACAAACCCTCCTGCGTGAGCTAGCGATTCCTTAATCATTTTTACATTGCAGTGTTTGAACTTATTGCGCATTTTTTGGTTTGATTTGTGAAAATGCAACTTCATCGCCGCAATGTTTGTTAACGGCATTTTTGGCGCCACAACAGCTCGCGAGCATTGACCACACGCGAGAAAGAGATAGCGCTAGGGAGGGAAAGAGCACGGACGATGGCTGACAGCGATTGGCCGTCTGACGCACCAACACATTCAAACCTTCGACAGCGCGCTCAGGCGAGGGGTATGAGGCGGAGCCAGGGACGGGCAGCTCGACGAGCTGCTCGACAAATTTGCCGTTGGAGAGAAAGGGAAGGCATGATAAAATTCTCAGAACGGCATAACGCCTTCCGTCGCTTTGCACAGCGGGTCGTTTTTATACGTTAAAGGTAATTTTCATTCACATTCACGTCGGTCAGTGTACGCATATGCAATCTCTTGATTCTTTTTTTGTTTTTTTTTTTTGTTTGCTTTCTTCAAGCATTTCATTCATCTCGTTCAATATCCACACCTACGGCACACGAAATAATTCCCATCCTTCATTTTTAAAGAGAAAAAGTTTGAATGTTAAAATGATCCTTATGTGTAAATTATCCTGTATCTCAAACATACAGTTTCCATTGCTCCGACACAACTCGTTTTCACATTGAATTTGAAAAAAAAAAATAACAAAAATGGTTCAAAAGTAAACACGTTTGTAAGAATTAAAAAAACTGCAATTGTTCAATCCAACCCCAATACACACGCACTTTGTTCCTGAGCTTCATTTCATTCGTTTGTGTTTTTTTTTTTTTTTTGTTCCTGTTAACCCTATTGGTCACGCTGGATGGATGTGCAACTGCATGTATATGTACGCGCGCGTGTAGTTTTGTGTGGCACAAAGTATGATAAGTATATGGTCGCGTTTGACGCGGCACTCATCTCAGTCCGTGTGGTTTTGGTTTAGGGATAGTTGGTCATACCGGTTACCAATATTTGTAATCTGCTGTACACATAATAGAGGTGATTTCTGTGAAGTTGATTTGATCAGAGATTGGGCTTTTATACAAAAGAAACCAGTGTGGTTTTGGTTTTGATTTCGTTGTAGAGGTAAAGTGTTTAACTGGAGAAGATCACGACCACTTTCCAATCGAGAGAACGCACTAAAAGGCGCTTGCTCGATGAGTTTGCAACAAACAGAAGATGAAAAGTGTAGGAGACAAATCCAAATTAGTACTTGGTGCTTGTTTTCTTTTAGTGATCAACTTCGTATAAAAAATATATCCGTATATATATAATGTAACAAGTTGTACTGACAAACAAAAACAGGTTTGAATAATCCTTATCCGGTACCTTACAGTGTATCTACGTATATGTATATGCATGTAAAGAAATGTGTTCTTACTCGCTAATGCTTGTTCAAATATCATATAATGACCAACATATGTTTCAGCATTCCTCCCTCGCTTTATCTCTCTCTCTCCCTCTTGCTCTTCTATCTCGCTCTGTCACGTGTTCTGGATTGCACTTTGCATGGAAAGTGCACTCCCCGTACAAATGCTTCTCCTTCGTCGGCAACGATCTTCTCTTAGGTGGTAGTAATTTCTCATTCACTGCGCCATCCGGAGTGATTGCTTTTGCACCACTGCTGCCGGCGTCTGCCAACAGCGCAATGGCAAATATCACTTATTCCCCGCCGCACTGTGTGCATCATGTGCCGTTTTATGCATTATACATACAATGCACGGTCATTAGAAAATATTATGTAGTTTTAAACAAAACGAAGGTAATTGGTTGCTTTCTTTTTTTTTATCTTACAGTCTCATTGATTCGTCATTGGTGATTTGGTGCTGGTTCGACTTTCCCTCCAGAGTGGAGAGAAAATGACGCGCAAAACCATCACCATTCGACTTAGCGACTCCTCCTCCTCCTGCTTGCACGCACACACATGTTGCTGTATCGTTCATAACAAGCGCACAACACAACAGGAAGCTTCGGGACCGATCTAGAAGTGCTCCAGCACCGTATCTATGCTGGTGTTGTTACCCGTCCGCACATTCTCGAGCATTTTGTTCACAAACTCAGTAGAATTGCCAGCAATTTTTATTTCTGTCATACAAAAAAAAACAGGATAAAGGTAAAGAAAGTACGTTAAGCGATGTCGGTGCTAATCCCACCCTCAGCAGTTCAAACACTTACTGGATGACGTTTGCACCAACGTGTCTAGTTGCTGTTTGTACTCTTCTGGGTTCTCACTGGCCGTTCCCGCATTGCTGCACTTCGTCACCAGGATCTGTTTCAGATGCAATATTCCGTTCATGAGACGCTCTGTTGAGAGAAGCAAAACCAGATTCGTTACAATCTCATACAATTCATCAAGCACATAATAAAATACAAGTTGTTTGCTAAAGCGAATGGACAATTGTTCGCGTATACGCACTGTGTTCCGTCTCCAGCCCGTACAGCTTGATCTTGTTCGCTTCGTGCTGTGCCTTCTTCTTCAGCCGGCAGGCCCGCGACGCCAGCTTGTTCTTTTCCTTGCGCGTCTTCGGGCGCGCATTGAACGGCAGCTCGCTAACGGGCTTCATGTCGTTGATGACGCGGCCGAGCTTGTCCAGCTCCTTGCCGATGTTGTGCAGCTTGCGAGGATTCGGCGTCAGATCGTTGCCGTCACCCTTCCGCGCCTTGCCGCTGTGCTGTAAACGAAGATTCTTAAGAACATTAACCGTACGTTCGAGCGATTCCCGTACCGATGTGTGCGCACATAATAATCGCCACCAGAGTGTGTCGAAGGTTGGAATGGAATGTAAAGAGGAGGCGTTTCGTGTTTTGTAAGAGAAAGAAAAAAGAGAAGAAGAAGAAGAAGAAGAAGAAGAAGAGAAAGAATCCAAAACGGTTAGTTCACTTTTTGATACAAATTTTGTTGAATTTTAAAATTTATACGGCTTTTCTTCTTAATTTGGACGGGTATACTATATAAAAGGCAAAGCTTATTTTCTTGCAATGCAATCCACACTGAAATGCAACGATTGCAGCGGCACGCTCGGATCATAAAATAAGAGTCAAAATGTCGGGCAATTGCAGAGTGCCTGCAGCCTGCTTTTTACACCAACCTTAATGCCTCGAACGGAGCAGTTCGGGCTGAATACGGGATCGGTAACCGCGTTCAGCACGTGCGGATCCTCCACCTGCGTTTTGATGACCAAACGCTGCCCCTTCGGTCCCTTCGCCTGCACATTGTACTGCCAGAAGTAGCGCTTTGCCTTGCTGCCGGCACTGGACGAAACCTTCCCCGTATCCTCGCTATCCGAATCTGTAGCAACAGAAGAGGTAAATGCGGTAAGAAACAACGCTCAACGCTCACAAACATCAAGCACAAACATACCTTCGCCGCTGGAGTAATCCTCATAGTGATCGCTATCGTCTGAGTAGCCTTCGTCGTGTGAAAAATCGGGCGCCTCCGGGCTAAGGATGCTTCCGGTGCTCAGCGAAGAGGTTGAGCCGGCCTCGGCCAAACTACCGGTCGACAGGAGATGTGGGCGCGGCTCACGCCGTTGCCAAATCTGCTCGAAGCCGGAAATGTGTGTCGGTGCGGACGAGGACAAGCGCGACATTGCCGTACCGGACGTGCCGGCATTCGAGCCGACCGAAACGGCCGCACTCGTCGTTCCCGCCGCCAGCTGGGCCTGCAACAGACGCCGGCCGGAGTAACTGCCGCCGCTGCCGCCGGGGCTGAGCGCGGCACCGGACAGCAACCCAGCGGAACCGCTACCGGCGGGAACCGACTGTCCCAGCACCAGATTGCCGCCGCTGCCCAGCCGATCCGACGTGTTGCTCATCAGCAGCTGCTGCAGGGTGGAATACTTCGGGTTATGCTGCACCTGACCCACGTTGCCGCTGTTCCGGCTAAAGTTGAAGCCACGCCGCGAAGCGCGCAGTGGCATCTGCTGCTGCGGCTGCTGCTGGTGTGCACCAGCATCGAGGCCCGGGCTGCTACCGCCCAGGTTCTGGTTCTTCGCCGTGTCGCTGTTATTATTGCCCGGGGACGTCGCACCGCCGCTCTTGATCAGCTTGCCGGCGCTGATCGTACTCGAGGCACCGTTGTACATCGTGTTGTTGTTGTTGAACGAGCTCTGCAGCTGCTGCTGCAGCAAATTCTTCGCCGCTGAGCTGCCGGCCTGCGGTACCATCAGGTGGCCACCCTCGGAGATGGACGGGCTGGAACCGTGGCTGCTGGGCGAGAAGGCGAGCGGGGACTGTACCGCACTGCCCGGTTCCTGCTTCGTGTACAGCTCGAACGGCGACGAGGAGATGCGCGTCTGCTCATCGTAAAGCAGGCTGCTGTTGCTGTTGGTGTTGCTGATGTAGTTGGCCGCCACCATCGGGTCGTTCGTGAGCAGCTGCATGCCACCGGCGGCCGTGGCCGGTCCGAAACCCGACGACACACTGTTACTGCCCACGCTGCCGACCGTGTTCTCGCCGCTCGCCAAGATGGTCAGCCCGCCGGACGAAAGGTTCGACGAACGGCCCAGAATCTGCTGGGGCAGGCTGGGCGACAGGATGATGGCACTGTCGCCGCTCAGGTTCGGCGACTGCTGGCTCAGCGGCTGGCTGAGCAGCGTTATATCGTCGTGAAACAGCCCGTCGATCGTGTTCAAATCATTGCACAGCAGCCCGTCGTTGAAATCTTCCAGCGGGTACACCTCAAACTCTTCCATCAGCTGCTGTCCGGCGCCGAGGCCACCGACGCCACCACCGCCCAGCACGATCGCGGTACCGTCGCCGACCATCACCTGCTGTATGCCCGACTCGTCCAGCTGCGTCGCCGACGACACCGTCGACGACGGGGAAATTAAATTGTTCCACGTGTCCATCATCTGCAGGCCGGCCGCATTCATCGGCCCGAGGTCGATCCCGTCCGCCGTCAGGATCAGGTTGTCCCAGCCGCTGTGAAACATACCGTCCATCTGTGTGGGCAGGCTGCCCGTCTGGAAGCTGCCGCCGTTGCCGGCCGCCATCACGCCGACATCGTGCAGCAGCTGGCCAGAGCTGCGGAACTGGTGGTCCATCTCGTTGCCAAAGTCCAGATCCGACTGCATCACGCGCTGATGGTTGGCGCTCCGGGACGGTATCGGCATCGATGCCGTCGTCAGCATCGGATTGCTGCTCAGTGCGTCCATCATGAAGGTGTTCTGCTGGAAATGGTGTTGCTGATTGTGGCTGTTGTTGTTGTTGTTGTTGTTGTTGATCGTGTTGCAGCTACTGTTGTTGCCTGCGTTCGTTCCGCCGTCCGCGGACGAAGCCGTGTATACCGTGGGTTCCTGCTTGACGATCGAAACGCTTCCGTCAACGCTACCGATACCGGTGGTGAAGTTTAGGCCGCCTCCGCTCTGCAAGCCACCGAAGCTACTCATCATCCAGACTCCTGTACGCGCCAAACCAACCACGCTCGGTCTGTTGGATGCTGCCCGAAGGCTAATCCTTGTATCGTAAAGGGATGCTTTCTATCTGCAAAAAGAAAAGGAAAAGGCAAAAAAGGTTAGGCCGTTGCAACGATTCTATGTTAACGCAAAACGATAAAGTACCGTATCGAGGTAGAAATAAATTATTCTCTCCCACACTACTCCCTTGCAACCCATAATATTCACGATCCAACAGCACATACTAATGCTGGCGGCGCGGAGAATATGTTGCAAAAAAAAAAGAAACATATCGTCACTGCTACTTTCGATCGCTAAAAATACCAATCCGAAAGCGAAAGTTTAACACGCGTCAGCTGACATAACCGCCGAGTACTGCTCGGGGATCGCTACGACAGAAAGGGAAGAGCTCTCCTACCCGGCACCAGAATAGCGCACGGTTGTTTCTATACTTCCGCAACGTAAATACAGTATTTCTCCGGATGCATATTGCACCAGACACTGACAGACAGCAATGTAAGGTGGCCGTTTTCCAAAAAAAGTGTGATCTTATGATTTGAATGATTCTCGACCGCAAAGATCAGTTTGCATATACAGATTAAGATCATGCATTAATAAATCAATGAAAAATGAAAAACACAAAACATCTCGATCGCCATCTCGAGCAAGGACTGCAGTGATCGTATGCATACACATAATGTAATATCAAAGCGGACTTCCATCGATTTCATCAAACGTTTCGATATGTTTATTTATACGTTTCAAACACTTTTGCACGCCCACTTTGCTAACCAGCTTCCCTACTTCTCACAACGGGACACCTAACCAAGACGGTGTTATTATGGCAGCCGAACAAGCGTGAACGCCGATTTGAAAACAAACGCTCTCGCTCTTTCTCCTTCCCTCCCCTAAATCTCTAGTGGTGTGTCCTAGTTACGGAATTCTAAAAATAATCCTCACCAGCTTCTCGCCAATCATGTCCGTGGCCGAGAAGATCCTCATCATCACACCACCAAACCCCCGTCCACACTGTCCGGGTTGTTTTGGTTAGTTTTTGATGACCTTTTCTCGCTACGTGCAATGTAAACACATAGTTTTTTTCGCGTCATTCTACCCCACGATCGTCTGGCCGACTGGGAACTTCGTTTCGCCCGCTCACTGGCAATGCTTTCGTGGTGTAACGACTCTGTCTGTCTCTTGGTTGCTCTTCACCGTGATTAGTAGTAGTGTACGGTTTCAAAATAACAAATCCCGCCGGTTTATTTTCACCACCTTGCATTAAAGCTGGGTGGATTCTCATGCGGGTTTTTCTTTTTTTTTTATTACTTCGACCTGGCCAGTAGTCCCCCGATGGTTGCTATTGCCTTGCACTTAAACACACAAATACAACTGTGTGCGTGTGTTTTGAATGCAATTTAAATATGCGGCACGTTTCTTTAATGTATGCACGCGCCACAGATACAAACTTGATTACAAATCTAGAGGACGTCACGAGGCAGATCGACGGCAGTGTTCACGCATAATATCTTTTTGTTGCAAAATGTTTGATAATAGAGCATGCCTCTAATCAAATTCAACTTATTGCTTGTGATTATATCATTCTCAATCAAATAATTTAAATCAGTTCGTTTGTGTTTCACAAAAAATAGAGATAAAAGGAAACGATATTAAGAACACAATTTTGATAAATTAGGGTAAATAAATGGGAAATAGCTCGTCACTAACGTTTTCGCCATTTTTTACTCACTTACAAAATTGTAATGCATCACAGCCATAAAACACACACATAAACAAAATTATACCCGTAACAGTACAAAGAACATGCGAACGAAAAACGCCAAACCACCAAAATAATGTTCTACCATTTCCACCGCGTTTGGGTGGTACGTTACCCCGCGTTCTCCAATCTCTTGACCACGGTGGCGCGCACACACACACACATGGCATGGTTCTGCCGTTCCAACACATCCATTCCAGCATGATCGCTTCACCGTCCAAGGCATCATGGTCGGTTAAGTTCAAGGTTTTCCCTGCCCTGCCGGCCTGAAGAGCGGAACCAAAAGGCAGCTGTAGTTGCAGGCACGTGTAGCCACGCGTTGCAACAACTTCACGCGTGGTTTGTGCATGTGTGTCTTTGTGTGTGCTTCGACCAAGCGATGATGATTTGGCTTTGGTAGTGGTGGAGGTTTGATGGAGCAGCTATAATGTTTGGTGAACGTGGGGGGGAGGCGTTTCGTTGTCGGTTTCAATTGGTGCTGGAAAGAGTTGGCCTTTTTCCTTCCCCCCTCGATCGGTCAGTCAAGCAGAAGTATCGTTTGTTGTGTTTTGGCGCTTTTTTTTCTCCTTCCAGCTGCTTCACAGTTTGAACCGGAAGTGAGAACTTGTTTTGGTAGGGCCTACACTGGGCGGTGTTGTTTTGTTTTAGTGGTGAACATGCATATGAAGCAAACACAATGGAATTTTTTAATTGTTTTCCATAAAGCATTGTGATCAAGCAAAGCGGTATGATAATTTCTACAAAAAAAGGCCTAAGTCACATCAAACTACTAAAACTAAGGATATTTTTAAATAAAACGTTTGTTTGTGTTCAAAGCTTTCCGTTAAATAAAGACATAATCTAAAAGACAAATTGATCATCAACTTGAAACAGATTAGTCTGAAGTGGTTCATCAGACACGGTAAACAATGATAGGAAATCACACATACACACACACACGACCATCAATACAGCCTGCATTATTTTCCTCAACTCCACCACACTCCACTCCATGCTGGATGCAGGCAACACATCCCCTGGGGTCCGGCCCTCAACATACCGTCATCGATGTGTGTCATTGTTGTTTTACAAATATTAATTTCCCTTCTCCCTTGCTTGCATACACACCCACACAGAACGGCCTGCCCGGACAGCGGCCTGACCACCACACCAGACGGTTATGTGTCTGGCGTGCAAACAAAATCGTCCCCAACGCCACCCTGAAGTGGGTCAAACGGCGCAAAAGGGGGCTTGTTTTTGATTGTGCGAGATTAGTTAAGAGTAACACCGCGAAACGAAAACAATTACCCCGATAACATGCACAGAGTGAGAGAGAGAGAGACAGACACACACACACCAACGCTCGTGAGAGGTTTATTTCTATATTTAATTTAACAACAAAAAACCAAAAGGGAAGAAAGATAAAGAATATTTTGCGTGGAAATTCCACCCACCAACGCGATATGGCGATTTTAAAGAGCACCACCATTTACTAGCAGCGTGAAACTTTATCTACTAACGTGACAGACGGTTAGGTTAGGACCTTCTTCCCCCTCGGCCACACCACAAGATCACATTCCGCACTACAACAAAGTGCTACACATTCGCTGTTGGCTCGGTCGGTTGAAGAGGAGTGTGCGCTGTGGTGGTGTGTTGTTCACTTTTACACATTAATCCCTTCCCAATGGGACTGGGGAATGGGGGGATGGAAGCTACCACCAACTCGTGACGTCGGGGGTATGTGTGTGTGTTGTCGACATTGGGCGAGATGGCGCAACATCCCTTCACTACCAACCCCCATCCTCGTCGGTTTATCAAGTATAGACAAGTGTGTTCTTGCGTTTGTTTGCTATGTGTGAACGAGAAGTTACTTACCGCTTCATGTACACAAACCAAAACTACCCTCCGATGTAAGCCCTGTATATGGCATACTATTATGTACTGCACACTCGTTATCATCGCCCAATCGAGGGTACGATACGATCGTAACGAGTGCGGGTGGAGCGAGAGAGAGCGACGAAGACTCCTGCCACGATTTCGGAAGCTCGCGAAATCACAAACAATCATATCATAGCACTTATCGCCATGCGGTGTTGTACCGATATTTCGACACCTTTCTGTACTGTGTACTTGCAGAGGTCAATTGGTCAGTGTTCTAGAAAGCTCCGATAGCGGATTGGACATTAGTTTGCAAAGAACTTCTGAACAGGGCATGAGAAGCTTCTCAGAATGGATCCTAAACCTACCAAAAGGGTTATTTTTAATTCCACGAGGACAATAGCGCTTACAGTGACCATGAGAACATTAGAATGCCGATCATAAACATTCAGAATGTTATACAGAAAAATCACACACACACACATATTCAACCGCATTATTACATGGAAAGGTTGGTCTGGATCTAACCATCGTCCGACAAGATCCTCGAATCCCCCCATAGCTCCTCCGGAAAAAAAGTAAACGGCGAGCTTATAGCACAACACACACACACCACACACAAAAAGCAAGCAACGATCAAATACGAATGCTGGCAGTGGTGGAGCTGCGTATAAATTGCCCATTTATTTTCGGCATTTTGCTTTATCCTCTCCTTCATTTCTGGTTTTCGGTATAATGTGTTTCCTTTTCCACCTTTTTTTGTTTTGTTTTCTTTCTTGAGCTATTTTTAGATCGTGTCGAATATTTATGACAGTGCTAACGCACACAACACAAAAACCCGCCCCGATCGACCTACACATTCCACCGAACGTAGCGCGCGATCAGCCAATAAAGGGTTCAACAATCTGTCTCTAATCGGTCGTGCAAACGATGTACAACCACCCATCAGCTGAGCTAAGCGTGGGCTGAATGGGGAGCTGAAGGAGAAAGAAAGAAAAAAAAGCTCGTCGTAAAGCTTGGACAGCCCAAGACAGTGCAGTGCGATCGCAACACATTTGGGGAAGGCGCCATACAATAATAGTGATTTAAATTAGAATTAGAAACGATTCACCACCCACATTCGTGTGGATGGTGGGGGTAGGATGGGACGTTTTCGCCAAAATTAGTGCCTCTGCTTGGCATGAACATTGTTCTCCACGATCGAATCTGGCTGTACGAGCGGAATACTACTACGAGCTCGGTTTAAACGGCCCCCGAAGATCCCACACCACTACCATCCAAATGGCTCTTCTCCACACACACACACACACACATAGTGGGTAAAATCAAATCGACCTTGTCAAAGTTTATTAACACAGCAGTGCGCGTGAGACCAACCTGCCGCCGGGGGTAGAATCCAACCGCCTCGACGGCTCAAAGTACTGGCCAGCCAGTCCAAATCCTCCCCTCTCGCTTCACACCTAATGGTCTGTGAGTGTGTATGTATTTGAGCGGATTCGTTCGTTTGTATGCGTGCCGCAAGCAAACCACCGCGCCACCGCCACCCAAAACCGCGCAACCGTGTGTTGCAAAGTTTGTTTACGAAATAAAAATAAAACTTTCAGAGGCGAACAAAAAAATAGCCAACGGGGCCCCGCATCGTTCATCTTGGCAAACACTTTTGGCTGCCTAAGGGTAGTATGCTTATCTCGTTTTCGTTTCCTTCCCATTGCAGAGGCAGCAGCACCACCACCACCCTTCATCCCGTTCGATTCGTTGACCAAAACAAAGCGAGAGGAGAGTGCTAACACTGATCATGCGGGAGATTTTCACACGCTTATGGTTCTTCTCCCACCACAGCCAGACTCAGGACAGTGAAACAAATTTTGCCGAGCTGAGCGGCAAGCAGGATACCGCGAGAAGCATAATAATTATGGGCAATTAAGAACAAAACTCACAAAACAGTTCCGTGATCGTTTCGTTGCCGTTTTTATTAGGGGAAGGCTGAATGGGTCATTCGAGCATAAAATGACACGTTTTTAAAGACGATTGTCAGATAAAAGGGAAGTGAATTCTGCCTCTTCGAATTCTTCCTCTACTTTTATGACAAAAAAAAATATCGTTAATTTATTTACGATTTTAAAACACCTTTTTTATAGCTAAAAACTAACTTTAATTGTAGCTACGCCTAAATCGGTAAAACAATGCTGTACACGATGCTCATGTATTATTGATTTTTCGGTCGTAGCTCGGTTTTTGTTAAGAACGGACAAAAAGGATAAAACGATGTTTGAAAATATCATCATACATTTCATTTAACACAATAAAATGAAAAAATGTATATGTGAATACATGATTTTTGTTAAGTATAAGCTGCCAAGCTCAAAAACATATGGCAGAGCATATCTGTCGATAGGGTATGGAATATACCAATCGGCTGATGTAGAACGTTTGACAAACGCTAGCCCAAAATGTTACATTTCTAACTAATTACATTAATTGTCCAATAATTTTTATTCTCCATTGATCCACATTAGATTTGAGCCTTCTATACAGGTAGTCCCCGAGATACACAGTACCTCTTATAAGCGGATTGGGAGACGGGGTTTTCAAAATTTGACAGTTTATTGAGCAAATTGTACTGATTTGACACATCCATGTTAAAAACCATTTCAAAAAGTTTAAAACTGTTATATTCCGTCAGAATCATAGCAAATTATTAATAAAGTACTCCCTACTTCCAAAATTAGCAACTTACGCGGAAATTCGACTCACGCGGTATTTTACAACCATTTTCGTTCCCTATTAACCGTGTATCTCGCGAACTGCCTGAATATGTGGATATAGAATGAGGCTTGTTTCACAGTCTCATGAGACAACCCTTTTTAAGTAACGGTAAACATCATACAAAAAGGGGAAAGGATTTATTTTTGTAGTTTTTATTTAATAGGCTCTACTGAAGTTGTAAATATTTTCAAAACCTCTTCACATTTATGCATTCATTTACTGTGCCTAAATATGAACTTTACATACACCACACATGCCATTAATAAAAAAACATATGTCCATTGACTATCAAATTAAATATTTGGCACTCCTTTTCATCCACCATATGAATCATTCATACCCAAACAACAAACAATTGCCGTAGCATGGCAAAACACACCGAAAACCACCAGCAGCCTGGCTTGCCGCAGTTGTTCAACATCTGTTAAATAGCTCTCGTCCACCCATTATTTGCTACATTAGAGGATCGGTTACATTCTATCCCCAGCAAGAAGCTAAAAAGCGAACAAAAACTTACTTCCGGGTGAGATGTATGTGTATGTGTGTGTGTGACTTTCCTTTCCGATTCCTTCTTCTCTGCCGCTACAGCTCCCGGCTGCTGAATTTTACATATACTGCGGACCACACGACAGATGCACGAAATAATCTCCCCACACTCCACCAATCAAACAAAGTCTCACGGTTGCTTCTCGCGCTGTTCAGTTTCGCTCCCGTTTCACATGTTCACATTTCGCGCGTAAGTTTCGCTTCTTTCGTTCGCGAATCTTTGCAACGCCTGGTTTTTCTCCCCCGATTGCAGTTGTTTTGATCACTTTTGACTGTGTTGAGCAAATAAATAGCCCCCAAAAACACCACTCTCGAACTCCCGTGCAAAGCCGTCTAATAATTCCGTTCACTTTTATTCACTCACACACGCACACAGCGTTCGCCCCAAAAATGGCACCAGGCGATCGACCATGAAACGCTTGATAAGATAAAACAGCCAAAAAACCGGCACCCGTACAACTGGATGGGTGTATTTGTGAGTTTGAATGGGTTTTTTTTATGTTACACTCGATCACTGCTTTATGCTGCTGCGTTTGGCTTGTTTGTATTCCTTTCTAATTTTACGGTTATTCAAGTTTTTTTCCTATAAATGTTTAGTTGTTTATTTGTTTTCAGTTAGTTTTCTGTGTTGTCTGTGCTATAAAAGAAAATGATTAAAACATTAGTTTTAATTATATCAAAAATGAACTATTTGGTAAAACAGAAAAAATGCAATGCCTATAATGAAACGTTACAATGAAAATCGTAACATAGTAATCACATCATACAAATCGGCAATTATCCTTCTTCACGTTCGTCTTGCTTGCTTGTTGACTGGTAAACAAGGAACAATGAAGAAAGCTGTAAATAATAGTGTGCCCAATCTAATAACCTCGTCGCACTGCCATCTTGTTTTCCCGGAGGCGGCACCAAGCGCCCGGGGGTAACGAAATTATCGATCGATGGAAATGAGGCAAAAATCCTCAAACGCCACAATCAACAACAGCAGCAGCTACTATTATCACGACACTATCACACATCCCACCCCTAAAAAATCGCGCACCACACAGAAAATAAAGATGATGAAGACGGAACACCTCACGCTTGACCGTTTGTGTGTGCGTTACTTCCTTTCGGCGGGGCTAGGCGATTAAGTGACTGACGAACGATCTCCACAAGTCACAACAAACGCGCGCGGTTGTGCTGTTTTCGTTCGACCGCAAAAGCGTTCATGGCTTGGTTCGTCGCTGTTGCCAGTGTATGTGTTTGCTTTGGCTACGTTGGCAAATTTACTTCAAGCACGGCAAATTGAACTTCCAACCCCGACCGGCCCTTCGCATCACACCCCAGTCGGACTCGCCCTGCTCGAGGGACGATGATGATGATGATAAGGTGGTTGCGCGCACGTGTCCGTCCACGTTTTCTACTTCCACTTCCACCTGGACAACACCAACACAAACACTCAACACACCGCACGAAACCGATCGCCCAATGCACAAGAACACTTCCACACACTCGGCGCGCAGCGTTTGATTGAATTAATATATTAAATCATTCAGTGTTCACCGCACGTACAACGGGGTGTGAGAGTGTGTTGCACAAATTAGATTAATAGACGAAATTATCAGCACGCATCAACACCACCACACCGCGCGCATAGGCGCCATTGGTTTTCCTTTCAAGTTCAAACAAAAATTTTCCCTTTCTAGCACCCGAGGGAAGAGGAGCTGTGACGCGTACGGCGCACGCGGAAGAGCACAAACCTGCTGCGAACCTTTGTTTATCACCGTCAGTAACGAACTAGCAGGCTCGCGGGACCCGACTGCCCGACCGACCGACTGACTGACTGAACTTGTGCGGGGGTTTTGTTGCTGTGGTCGTGTGTTTTGGTTGTCGCCAGCAGCATCGGCCGACCGCGTCCGAACCTACAAATACGCGCATCCACCTGCTGTGTGGAGCAGGTTTTTTTCCTGACTGTTTTTGTTGTTTGCCTGTGTGGTGCTGCTGGGCGGGGAGGGCGTGCAAGCAACATAACACAGCGGGAGTGCGACGACGAACAGCGACGGGCAGCATGACTGCTGCTTTCCACCCGGCACCGTGCGCCTCCATCCGATCACAAACGTATTTTCGTTTCGCGCGCTCTCTCTCTCTCTCTCTCTCTCTCTCTCTCTTTCTCTTGTTTCGGCACGCTCGCGATCAGCATCAGCAGCAAAACACAACGCACGATCGGCGTTTCAATGTGAAGGCTGTACAGATAGGACACATTCAAAAGAGGGATGAAAATATCCCTTTCTGCGATCGCGAATCGTACATCCTCTTCTCCTCTTGCCCCTTGATCTTTCGAGCCACACGATTGGGGGGGGGGGGGGGGGGGGTTGCTTCGAATTATTTACCCGTCCATCCATATTCTAGCCTGCCGCTCGTCCAACATTCGATTTCGTTTCACATCTTATTACTTATTCATTCAGCAAATTCAACTTCGATCGACACGCGCTGGTTGCGGTGGTGTGCGTTAGCTAACCTACATGGATTTCTGCCCGTATGTGTGTGATTGTTTGGTGCTCCATTCTGCCACCGGCAATGGAAGATTGATGCAAGATTACACACATCATCATTACCAACACCATCGAAGGAAAATAAACGCACAAACACACACACCCGTCACCAGTGTCTGATGTAGATGAGGAGCTTGTTTTGTTGTACCAAAGCTCAGGGCGCACGCGAAACTCAAATCCTGTAAACAAATCCATTAAGTTCGTCACCGGTTTGCCATTTTTTTTCCTGTTTTACTGTTGTTGTTGTTGATGATGATGATGATGGTTCTCCCTCCATTACAGTGTGTTTTGCTGTCGAAGTTGACATTGTTACGATTGATAGTGCAATATCAGTTTCTTATTTCATCATGACCAGGCCCAGGCCGTCCCATCCAAGCGACGTGGTGTGACATATTGGTGATACGGGATGGGGAGCTCAAATGCAAAAAAAGGTGTCTTGAACGTTGTTTATTTATAGATCATCCTTTTTCTCACTATCTGCCCACAACAACCTCATTGTTTTTTTCTTCTGTTTAGTTGCAATAACGTTACAGTGACTTACAATTTGATTATTTTACTTTCGGCTTGCCAATATTGGCAAAGGACATAGGAATCTTGCATCAATCATATCTTATGTATTGTTTTATGTAAACACAGACAGTTACAAGTAAGGAAATATATGTTTGATGTAGCCTAAAGTAATGAAGAGTGGTTATACGATTCCAGCTAGTTTCTTTTACATGGATTTTGACATTTAATGGCTGATTGAATGTCTACATTCTTTACAAAATCACACACTTAAAAAGCCTAAAGTTTTGAACCTCAGTTTTTTGCAGGTAAATGTTTTTCACAAAAGCTGCATCGTTGCGTGCTCGAAAAGATTAGCTGAAGTATGCTTCAAATCTACTATAGTACATGCATTTCATAAAGAAAGGATATAAAATGTATAAAAACACAATTGGTTGTAAATAATTGTGGAAATTCAATGAATTATTGTTTCAATGGCTACATATTTTCAGTACACTATCGTTTGCGTATGATTAGAACGCTTTTATATACCAGTTGCGAATATTCTTAATGTACTCTTACATAGTTTCCTTCGATTTATTGGTTAGTTCCCTTCAATTTTTGGTGAGTTCCCATTTTTTTTTGTGCGTTTCCACGATGTTTTGGTCGTTTTCCAGAATTTGTTGGACCAATTGTATTGATATTCAATAAAAAAAAATTACAATAAATTATGGGAACGAACCAAAAATCTATAGGATACGACTTAAAAATCGTGGGATACCCTGTAATGTCTTCTTTATAACTCTTTGCTCACAGTACTTTTTACGTGAAATTTCAACTCATTTTGTTTTTGGAAAGTCATCTAGACAAAACAAAACAGAACCATACAGCATATCTTAACGGTTGTGACACTGTTGACTAATCCTTACTCGTGAGGCATTCCAGCAACTTTAAAAATCCTTTCATTTTGACAAACACTCATCGAAAGCTTGTTTACGCTTAGAAATTAAATTTTCCATCTAATCTCCAGGCGAGCAACAAAAACAACGCGCACAAAAAGGCAGCAAAAAAGGAGCAAGAAACAAAGGGTAACAACAAGAAACAAGACTCGGTAAACAACAACACACCTTTCCTCGTCGGGTCCACTACTCCCCATCCCCATCATCGAACGGAGCAACCAGAAGAGGTGGAATGCATTACCGCTTCTTATCGTTTTCCATCCAGCGCGTTTATTGCTGTGTGTTGATCTGCTTAATTCGCTACATTCCTACACAAATACATCCAGCCCCGCAAACTGTGTGACTCACACACAAACCATCATATCCGTGGCCAAACGGGGAAAACCCGGAATAATTTGCAGTTTGGTAACACATTTAAGTGGATCGCGAGCGCTCGAAAGCCCAGAAGAGGCGTACATTTCCAATGGCACAAAAAAAACAACATCCAGATCCATCTATTCCAGATCTCCGCCAGCGAACCGACTCATTTTTTTTATTATTTTCAATTGTGTTTGTAGGGCCCACACGTGACGTCATCAAACTACCCTGCGCACTGTCCATATTAACCCCTTTTCACCCCTCACCCACTCAAAGCAAGGGGGTTGTTTTTATCGCGCACACAATTTAAGCTGCTCGCGACGCTTGTTTTGATCAAAACTGGTGTATGTGTGAGTGTGCTGAAGCATGGCTGTGTGTGCGTGTCCGGCCGCCGGCTGTTTTATCTCATCGGTGTCGTTACGTGGACGTGGACTTTACTTCTCCCTTCGGCTTGCGAGAATGATCTGACCGCCCTCCACCCGCAGCAAAAGGGGTGTGTGTATGTAAAGGGGGAAGGTAAATGTAAGACACTGTGACCAATTGAAAACGGAGCAAGCGTGTGGCGCGTCCAACGGAAAGCAACAACAACAACAACAACAAATCATTCTTGGAGGCTTGGTAGAATGTGGCGTGACGCGAACGCATCAAAACAACAACACAAAACAACCGGCCAACTACCGCCACCACCAATAGCACACCCCTTGCAGCACCGTGGACCCCCCTAGGCATTCGACGCGAACACTCGCGGGTAAAAGTAAACAGGTTCGCCGCGGTTCTTGCCTGACCGGGATGGAAACTTTCAATTGAATGAGTGCCCGACATGGGAGGGCTGCGCGTGAGTGACCACGCTCAAACGAATCCAATTGGAATGGAATGCTCCGTCCGCCTCCGGTGTCCCACTGGGGGAATGGAAAGGAACAGGAATGAACGAACGAAAAATGACAGGAAAGAAACATTTCCTTGCTACGCATATAAACAGTTTTATATCTTTTGCCTACTTGTAATGGGGTGGGGGCATTTTAATCGATCAATCGATCGCCGAAAGCTCCCCGGCTGCTTCTGCTACAGTAAAAGCAGCAACAAATTTGAGCTAATTTTACTCCGGTAAGTGGCTCATGCAATCGATGCAATCGGGATCCAAAGTTCACTTTCCTCCACATTTTCTTTCTCACGCAGCTCTGTCTCACCCGCCCTCTGCCAATGGAACTACACACCCGTTACATTGTCAGTAATGTGTGCTCCAAGGCACGGTAGAGTTGGCAAGTAAGTGTGTTCCCATAACTCATGCTAAATCACGTACACCGTCGTCCCTCACCCCCGCACCTATTTTTACGACATTTGCGTGCTTTTCCGAACACAGCACATAAATCCGGAACACTTGCCGCGCACATCGAACACGGCGGCGATCCTACGCTTCACAGCGTTTACCGCTTTATGACACCGGAAGAACGATAACCGGCGCTGCTTTCGTTGCCAATAAACGGCGTTCGGCCCGACGGACACATTTTACCGTTCCCATAGTGCAGTTTTTGTTAGTCAAGGTTACACTAGACAGAAATTTGACCATGTGACAACAGCAAAATAACGCAACAAAACATACCTAAATACAAGATCGCAATCGCGCAATGCCAAACGAAAACAAAACCTCTCCGGGGTCTCCGTGTCTCATGCGTTCTTCTTGCTGACTTCCCCGGGCACACTAATCGCAAGTGTCCATTCTCGCCAGTGAGCTTATTCATTCACAAAAACAACATTCAAAAACAACCAACACAGCCCTCGAGGTTTTGATGTTGGTCGTACTGTGTTGCGTCAGAAATGACAAAATAACGATCCCAACACTGCCGCGTAGACGCGCATATTACCTTTCTTTTGTTGACGGTGAAGAACATCATACCTATCTTAACCGCTGCTGCACACGGAAATAGAAATATGGCTCACTTCTTAGTAAATGTCTTCAATCAAAACTGAATCCAATTCAGTGGAGGGCTTCGTCGATGCAATTTCGATTGCTAAAAATAACGCCTCCACCTCCACACCTAATGTGACCTTTACGTTGGTGTCATCAGGGAAACGAAATGCGTAACGAACCGCAAGGATTCCTTTTTTTCCAACCCGAGCACCATCATAAACTTCTCCCGATGGAAATGCGTCTCTCATCTCTCACTCTCTCCTCTCTCTTGTCCCGAGACACACCTACTACACCGCCGCTTATTGCACAAGGGGGCAGAGAGTTTGTTATCGAAATGTATTACGCATCGTGGGACTTAATAGAAAATTATCACGCAAATGCTGAGCTCGGAGGTCCAATAACAACAACCCACTCCCCCGCAACGGGTCCGTGTGTCTTATGCAATCGGGCCAAGCCAAGATTGATTAAGCTAGAATACTTAATTGATGATAAAGGAAAATGGAATAATTATGCCTACATTAATCGATAATCGACATAATGGAAACGTTCGAATGATAGCTTATTTAAATTTTACAGCAAATAATACATAGTTGTGGGACACTTCCTTGCCTCTTTCCTTATGGGAATTTCAAATGATGGAAATTGGACGCTTTTGGCACCCTTTTTGGACAGGTTACTTGGAAATTCCTATTGGATTTGTCCAACAAGGGTGATATAGAGTCCAATTCCCATTACATTAAGTTCATTTCCCATAAGAACGAGTTAATAAAGTGGACCACAGCTTTGAGTACTCCTGGAAACCCTGTAACTTATATGGAACATATTTAAATGCAAAAAAGGAATTCAAAACGTCCAAAACACAATTTTACTCATTCCATTAGTGTGAATAACAACATTCTCTTTCTCTTGCCGCTTCCATACCAATAAACACGCTACACATTTAATTAGGCGTAAATGATTTGTAAACACGTAAATATGACACTCACACACACCCTTCGCACGTCTTAGTGGCCAGATTTGATTACCGTAACGGTAGCAAACAGTCTTATGCAAAGCAGAGCAGATCCCGGTTTCGTCCTATCAGTTTTCCTGCTCCAATGACACAACGGTAAAGACGATCGCCTCTTCACATTCCATTACATCAGCAATCATTACAACGCATGCCTTCCCAGCAAGGAAGCTTTGTATCGTCCTCATCCTACATCCTACGAACATCTAGGAAATACGCCTACATAAACATAAGGATGCCCACCACTTCCATACGCATTTGCTAGCCCACGCGCGACCCATTCTTCTTCCCATAAAGCAGGATCCGTCCTTGGGAGTGCTGCTTGCCTGTCCCTGCTTGGTATGCTTATTGATTTTTGGTCCCTCGCTGAGGGAATGTTTCTTGTTGTGACGGTTTATCGGTTGTGACGCACGCCGCTGCAAAAGGGCGTCCATTCTCTGCCCGCCTCGCGCGTAGGCGTACGTTGCGCGTTTTATGAATGAAACGCGCGCAACCCTCCCCAACACCAGCTGAACCCCCAAACTCCGCTTCCCTCAAGGAACGATGAAAGAACACGAATAACAGCATAGGGATACGCACAACAAAACATGCCCACTCGCTCTCTCTATCTCTCGTTTTTAAGACGAAGAAACAGGACGAACCCGATTTTTCGAGAGTTTTCTGCTCGAAAGTCAACCCACGATTCAAAACAAACCCACTGGCGCCATCTGGTGGTGGGTACTGCAACGAAGCTGTTCCATGCTAACATTCCTAGGTG
The DNA here is from genome assembly GCF_016920715.1 of Anopheles arabiensis. Classification (NCBI taxonomy): domain Eukaryota; kingdom Metazoa; phylum Arthropoda; class Insecta; order Diptera; family Culicidae; genus Anopheles; species Anopheles arabiensis. Next base: position 41,292,569 of record NC_053517.1, on the reverse strand, counting down.
CGAGCGCTCTGCGACGAGCGTCGTTTCACCTCCTGGACGTAGGGGACGTTAGTGCATTGACACATCGTAGTCACCCCCTTACCTTTCGACTGTTTTGTAATAAAATGGCAACAGCAGTAGTAGAAGCAGTAGCAGTGGTAGTAACGCTATCAAATAGGTAACAAATCAAACCACTACTACCCAGCGTTCGTTTGCGATTCGTTTGCGAAATGTGAAACCAATCCCTCTGCGCACGCTTGTCCCGCAGACGGTGGTGGTGGTTTAGTAGAATAAAAAGCGTAGAACATTAGCCCCGTCGCAGGCCCGGTTTCAAGTGCAAACTGGGTCAATAACATCGTCGAACCGTTTTGCATGCACTTGACCAATGGCGGCGGTGTGTTCACGCGATTTCGTAACAAGACCCAACCAGGGTGACCTGTCCAATATTTATTATTACTCTAATTTGTTTGCTTCTGTTGAATCGAAAATAAGAACTAACTAAAAACCATGGGAAGTTTGTTTGCCTCTTGCTGAAAACGATGGCTCATGTTTCAATTTGCAAAACACACACACAAACGCACAGCATTTTTTTTTCTTAAAGGTACTCAAGTTCCAATTGTCCATTAGTCAATTCGTTACCCCGAATGTCTCCACGCTGTCTGGTGGTGAATGATCGGAGAGACATTATGATGATTTAAGCATGAATAAAAATAAATTTGCAAACTATCCAGCCAGCAAAAAGCAAGTTACGCAGTAGGGAATGCAATCAAACTGCTGTGGTAGATTCCATGTTACATTGAATTTCCAGGAAGTCGATAAAGAAATCAGAGCGAATTGATTATATGATTTTAACTCGTACGCGGCATTGTTTCACACGACGATTGCTGTGTCATCAATATATTTCATCCAAAAAATCCCCCCGATGTCCTAGATTTTACTCGTCCGGTATCGGCATTTAAGCTATTTCAATGTTTAAAAAAAAACTCTAAATAATCTGACCTATTTTATAGCCGAGTGATACATGTTGCGGCACCCTACATCATGAATCAATCTCATTTACCCCTAAGCAATATAACAAACAGTAGGGAACTTTTCTTGATTTTCCACGCTCACCCTCTCAGAAGCGATTGAAGGGGAGAGGGGAGAACCTCTGCAAAACACAAGCCGCATCAAAAACTGCCCTTCGCGCAGAAGCCCTCCCGGGTGTGTCAAGATGCCTTTGGCAGACGGGAGTGTACTTGCCGCTAGAGTTCGTTGTCCTTTCGCACGCAAAGGAAATTCTCGAAGGGAACCATCCCTCGAGCGTTCAAGAAAATGCAAAGGGTCGCTAGGGCACGCGAGCTACAGAACAATCAATAGAGCAATCCTTAGGGGATGAAAGAAGGTATGAATCTTACGGACAAGATGTACAGATGTGCGCTGTACGCAAAGGGGGAAAACGCTAGAGCCCCATTGCTAGGACTCGATTGAATCAAACACCATTATAGTAAGAGCTTGTGAAGGCTTTCTGTACTGGGAAAAATACACTTTTTATAAAACCTTTGTAGGAGTTCATGTAGATTCTATGCAATGCTGTCATTGCGCAAGAATCACTACAAACTTTCTCCCCTCAAACGTTCAAAAGAATGTAGAATTGTTGATATTTTTAACGCAAACGACGAACCCTCTACTCATCCAAAACGAGGCTCTTCTCTTCCCTCCTTAACAATCACACAGAATATGGACAGGCACCGAATTTCTTTGTTTTCTCCTTTTCAAAGCTATATCACGGGGAACGAATCAAGAAACTCCCTGGCTAAGCATATCCTAGCAAATTTGCACCATTCATCGCGAATGGCTTAGGATCGCATCACTACCGAGGGGAGTGTGTAAGCCCGTGCATCGGACCGTAAACCTCCAGGAAAAATTCCACCACAAGGGGATCTTATTTACTAACACAAACTCTAGCAGCAAAAAACAACACGAAAGGCAAACCTGTTGGGTAGCAACAAAGCACCCAATAAAAAAAAGCGAAAGAAGCTGAATTCTCATTATGCAATATTCGGGACACGCACTCACAGGAACCATAGGGAATCACCCTAGCGCCGTGCAAATATACCGCTGCTTCTTTTTGCCTCCGAAGGGTTCGACAAATCGCGGGCAAAGAGGAACTTGCGAAGGGCTACTGCTACACTCGGTTGTACACACCGGCGCACATACACACTATAATTGCCACAATGCGCGCGCGGCAGGACAACAGGACAAAAGATTCCGCCTCACCAGTGTGCGTGAAAAGTGGCTCAAAACTTGTCTCAGGACAATGCAAATGGGTTTTAACCTCGTTTTTCTATCACCATTCCAGCACTTTCGTTGCCTTTGACCCGAATGCCCTGACAGGGGGAAGCGCGGAGCGGTTCGATTTTTTTTTTTGTACATTGCCCCCTTTTATCATCCCTTGTGCAGGTTATCCCCTTTTCCTTGCTGCCATTTGCAAGTGGAAGAAAGCAATCGACAATCAACCACGCTAGTATAGGGAAAGGTGTTCTAACAGGTCGGACGCGCTCCGCACGAAAACTGGAATACTTTCCCCCTTATTCTTCTTTGCAAGGCACCACAAACACAACCCAGGAATGGGATGGAATAGCCGTTCTTCTGGTTTTAAGTGCCACTAAAGGTGGTTCTGTTATTGCTACTTTCACTCAATGGATGGGATGTCCTGTGAAGCCCTTATTTATTTATGTATTATGCATTATATATTACCGGAGAAAGTAAGAAAAAAAGATCATACAGAGATACTCGTTTTACTATAATAGGCAGTGGGATGATTTTGGAAAGTTTGAAACATTCCTTAATTCGTTTATTAATTATTGCTATAAGACAACTGCCGTAAACAGTAACACAATCAAATTTGCAGCGTTGATCTATTTGTGGAATTGATCAAATGCATTACACACCACTAAAGATGTGTTCTGTGTAGATCTGCGGTACCAGCTCATCTTCTCATACTGATGAAATAAACATTTGAAGTATAAGGAGGCAAACTTCACCCAAAGAAACAATGTGGTAGCGAAAGAGGCACAAGAAGAGTCGAAGCCGGTAAGACTTCATTTTGCGAACTGAGAAAGGTTTATTCTTGGCTACACATACACACACAAGGGATGCCATGGGAGAAACTTTCGCAATTTTGCAACCTCATCGTAACACCATCACCCTGGCTGGAATGGGAAGAAGCGAACGTAATTGTAGAGCGGAAGAATCCAGATGGAAAGGTGTTTTTACTTTTTCATCATTCAGTCATTGCATTCCTCTCTATAGCAGCGTTCTCTTCACTTGACGTTGGTGTGTGCTGTATTCCAGTTTGTTTACCGACTAAATTAGATACGCCTAAGGTATATTCCATCAGATTCCAGTAGATTTTTGCCAGTAGATGTTTGTTGACGATAAAAGCAACTTACTTATGACATGATGACATAATACTTGCATATACAATATGTTCAATGTACTTTAAACGATGTAAAACGCCTCACTTCTCAATCCCAGATCAGTAGCACTGAACCAGGGATTCTGCAACAGTTTGCATACATTTTATACACATTCTAGCTCGCTTATCGCCTAACACTCCATCCAGACACCAACTATTGCCAGCTAATCATACTGATCCGATCATACAATCACTCCACCTAGCCCTATCTGCTCATAATGGCAACTAAAACAATCTCAGATCCACCAGGCACACGTTTTGATCACGTCAAAACTTTCTCGCTTGAACTCCTTTTTTTTTTGCTCTCATCCTAGCCATAAGCACAGTTCAAGAGTCCAGACGCACGACAGCCTGCAAGCGGTTATCAAACGTTGCCTACTTTCCCATCGTCATCATCATCATATATTTGCACAAGCTTCCCCCATTCTCCCATTCCCCTCAGACCGCAGGCACCTAACAGTGTCTTCCTTTCTACGGCAGGAGCAACGTTGCGCCGATTATCAAATGCTCCCGTCGTCGTTGGCGTCGTCTGGCTACGCTGATAATGGAACTGTGCAGTGCCATAATTTCACAGGCCGCTTCATTCATGGTTCCCAGGGTTGGTGCTGCGGCGCTCTCTGCTTACGATTTTATTCGTTCCCTCCTTACTACACGGCGGTATTTGGCGTGGACAGCGAAGGCGAGAGAGAGTGTGTGTGTATGTTTGTGATAAGACCCCTGCCACGAGGTATACAAGACGTTGGACTGCCACGTTTGAGGCACGGCTGAAGTCGCGAATACGCAACTCACAATGCTTCATTCTTCAATGAACAAACTGAAATGCTTGTAGACAATTTTCAAGAAAGTTTTTTCAAACGTATCTATCGCATTAACTTCTTGATGAAATCCAAAAAACCTTTCTATATCTTCCTCATGCACGATGTTCAAGAATCAATGTAAACCAAAACCAAACCTTACCTTCATGTTCAAATCCGTCGCCTGGGGAACATCTTTCTAATAACCGACACCCATAACAACGTTGTTGAGTCGGCGCACTAGGTTTGTTTTGGTTTCATAGAAAGCCGACGACTAATACACATTTACATTGGGGAAGAGCTATACACACAGCTCAAACGAGCTACAGAAACTAAACAGCAATGGGTCTGTCGCGAACAATTCAGCAAACATTCCCTCATCTACTACACCTCACCAAGCCTAGCAGGGATAATTCCACGAATTACCTAGGCTCAGCTCACCTCGATTGGATGACCTCGGACGGCCCGGCGGGTACCGAACGATTTTCCAGCGAATTCCAAGAACTTCATACACCAATGGAAGGACGCACGAAGAGTGGCCCTTGTTACGATTGATAAGGAGTTTGGTATAAGGGCTCCACTCTCAAAATTCGGCAATCGAACCGTATTAGCATCGGAAACGCATTACTGCCCCCTCCAAAACATGACGTGGGATGCGAAACATCGATCGGAATTAGCATTCGCTACACAACAAAACCGAGAGCGGTTTGGACATTTGTTTGGCAACATCGTTAGCAACTCGCTCGCTCCATTACACACACCGAGCGCGCGTCTGGTGCGGAATTTTACCACGGCACGCAAGTTTACGTCCCGAAAACACGTGCCCGAAAAAGAGCGAACCCTCCTCTCATCACCATTCGGTGCTTGATATTTCCCCGCTTGGCAACCGCTGCCAGCACGAGGCAGCAACCAACACAGGAAGCCACACAGGAAAGGCGGCAGCAACCCGGGGAGGTGTGGGGTGTGGTGCAAGCGGTAAGGACGCAAGGGATGAATGCGCGTGTAAGCGCAACCTACTGCCACACATTTGCCCCCTCGTGCATTTTCCAAAGACTTTCCCTTTCCACCCTTGCAACAGCACAAGGACATTACATACAGCTTGTTTCGAAATGAATCCCCCCCCCCCCTTGTGCCTCCAGCCGGGTACGCATTTCACCCCTTACCCTCCCTTGCTGCTTCCGCTTCCGGCAGCACGCACTGCCAAAACAAACTCCTCCATATTTCTTTACAATTTGCGTCTGTGTGTGTTGGTGCGCAAGAACATCATATCCCGGTGCGTATCCTTCCCTTCTCTCCGCGCTCACACGCGCGTATTGCGCAACGGTGGTCGATCAATATTTTAGACGAAGCCCCAGCTACACACAAACGACACAGCACCGGAAAAATGTCAACAAACAACACAACACACCCCGTCGTCATCATCATCATCATCATCATCACAATCTGTTCTGCGCGTGCCCGTACTTGATGGTGGCGCGTGTATTTGTGTCGCGAAAGGGAAACACCTTTGGGTTTTGGAAAATGAAACTTCCACCATCGCGAAACGGCGGTGGCGGCGTGTGGGTCGTTTCGTTTGGGAGACTATGGGACCATGATGGCGCACACGATGGAACGAGACACACCGGTCGGCCCGAAATGGAAGCGAGACGGAGCAACAACAAGAACAACAAGGAACCGGAAGGAGGGGGGGGAGGGGTCACAGGCTTGTGCGGATTTTGTTGGAGGTGTTTTCGTCGTCGTTACAACAAGCTCAGCCTACTGGGGGGAAGCGATGTGTTTAATAACACAGCAGTTGGCATTACACCTACCCCTTCCCTTTCCCCTTTCCTACACCCTGGTTGCGGTACTTTGGCGTCTGTGCTTTGGTCGACAGAAATCATTCAATTTAGTCATCCAACGGATGAGTCATGCCCAACTCTACCTAATTGGATCAGATTAGCGTGTGTTCTAAACAAACACATTTATTTTCGTCCAATCCTAACCAAAGGCAAACTATTAAAATGTGTGTTAGTTTAGATCAATTTTATCTTTTAATCGGTCAAAAACATTTCTAACCACAGACTAATTTATCATTTACTGCTACCACTCGTCTCTGTGCGCACACACAAACAAGGCAGTACAGTGTGTAGGCGATGTGTAAAGTAAATACAGCTCTAATTACATCAGCAAATGTACGTCACCATATGTGTGCACTTACCTTGCCCCGTGGTTTGTCTGTCGGACGCTTCTCGGTTGAATTTGCCCGTTTCTTGAAGAAACACTGACACAGCCGCTACGACGGACTGTATATGAACTGCAAAATGTGAACGACTCAGGCTGAATTATATCATTTTTTTTTATTTCCTAACCCACCCCGCGAGGGGTGCAAGGGTGCGAGGTTGCCGTCACCCACTTTCTGTGCCGCACACAAAATGCCAGATCCGCGTAAAGGTTCGGGAAGAATTCGCCAACCGAATTTGATGTTCTTTTCGCACCACAGAACACAGAAACACAGCTACTGCCGACTACTAACAACAATGTTCGACTTCTGCCCGATGACGTGCACAACGATCTCGCCTTTCGATGTGTGTTGTGCCCGTGTCGCTCTGTGTTTGCGCGTTTTGCGTTCGCCCGCTCTGATCAGATGATTTTCCTTTGTTTTGATTCTGCTCCCCACACACGACGGCACCAATATGGCGGCGGCTGTGTTGCTTTTTCTATTCCGCTACCTACTGACACACACACACACCCTTGCACGCATGCAGATACAAGCGCACACGCACGCCTCGCACACTACGACGGAACGAAGCGACGGGTGGCGGGCTGAAAGCAGCGCACGCTGGTACGCGTTCTCCTGCGCGCACGCTCTCGCTCTCTCTCTCTCTCTCTCTCTCGCGGGCGCGTGTATCGATCGACGACGGACAGCGATTTCTCTCCTTTTCGTGTCAACAAACCACCCTGTTGCGTGTGCCCTTTCCTTCGCACCTCTCCTGTCTCCTTCGCTCCTCTCCTGTCCACCAGCTAACCTGTTTACTCGCGATGTAGCTCAATTTTCAGTGCGACCGATAGACTCTTTCGTGGAAACTGTCAACAGTTTTAACTCGAAAACGATATTGTACTTTATGCGGACTGCGAAACACAATAGAAGTGCAATCAATTGAAGAGCAATTACTTTGGCCTTGCTTTAGAGAGTTCGCTTCTTACATAATAATCGTTTGTATATCAGCTGTGCAATACACACACACACATACACCGATATGCACCCACAAACACGTTTGTACACAGCACTTTTAGGCCAGGACTTTCGCCTTTTTGCTCTCTCTACACACCTTTTGCTGGTTCTTTGTGATTGTGTTCTGTTAAAATTGTTTTTGATTCAAATTTGAACACACACTATTCAGTGTTTTCTCTGTTCAATGCACAACGATAACAAAAACAATAGGAAGCACAATTAAGCCTGCTCGGTGGCTGTCGCAAAAATGTACAACACGGAACAAAGCACAACAAAGTGTGTCACTTTTACAGCAACTTTACATCACCACCAGAAAGCAAAAAAAAAACTGATAACCCGTACGTCACACGCGGTGTCTTCGGAGTTAGTGCAAAAATGTTTCTTTTTTGTTTGTTTGTGTACACGGTTCGTATGTCTCACTGTTCAATGTTATCACTTTCGGCTGCGACCGCTTTGCGGTGCGTCCGCACTGCTTGTTTGATTGTTTTGAATTGAATCGAGCAGGACGAACGAGCAAGCGCAACGCTCACTCTGTGTGAGAATTATCATCATTCGAGCGCAACACACTCACACAAGCGTATGTTCCCGTAGCGCGTCTCGCACTGTCCGTGTGTGTGTGTGTACGTAGGGATTTCAATCTACCACTACAACCCTCTAGCACCGTCTCTAGCACCCCCTGCCCAGCTATTGCCTTGCGAAAGAGAAAGCGAGAAAGAGCGTGCGCGCGCTCCCGATCGCCAATGTGCGAAGGCGAGAGGGAAGTGCCGTGTTTACAATTTAGCGCTTTCGCACATACCGCATTGCAATCGATTTGAAGGGTAAGAATAAAAGGGAGAGAAAAAGATGAGAGCCGAGAGGGCTGAAATGAAATCGAGAGCGAGAGCGCAGACGGGGAAACAGAGAAAGGGAGCACAAATTCCACTAGCCGAATGGGGTGCTTGTGTTGCAGGGTTTGTTGTGCGTGGAAGGTTGGGATGGGGTTGGAAGTTGCAGGGGTTGCTCTTGGATGGTGCGAATAAATAGAGCCACTCACACATCCAAACCAACGAGCGCAAACACGAGCTTTATGTATTGAATTAGATTTAATAAACAGAAAGATAGAACGATTGGCATAGGGGAAAGGGTAGTAAGAGAGAAGGAGAGAGTGAGGGGCTCTTTTCTCGCCGACCCTTGTGCAAGCGAAACACACAAAACAAAAGCCACCCTTTTACATAAAACAAACGCAGGGCGCAGACGCGCTCGTGCACACACACATACGCAAATCGTGCTCCAACGCTACGGCGTGTGTAAAAACATTCTCGAAATAAAGCGCCAGCGCATGTAAACAAAAACAAAACTTCGTGACAAGCTGGAAGCCCGGAAAATTGGTCTGCCAAATGACGGATTCTTTTTTTTGTAGTCAAATGGTGGAAACTGTTTTTCAGCAATTGCTACTCTTTATTCTTCCCATTAAATGTTATTTCAACCAAATGTTTCTATCTCCATAAAGGTTTCCACCGTTCGTCCCCACGTGGCATCCAAATGTGTGACCGTTGCGTTTGGCAGGCCGCATGTTTACAAACAAAGCCCCCCAACATGATGCGCCAGCGATGGAGAGGGGAAGAGCATAAAATCGATCGACTCACCATGCCACTGGGTCGCTGCAAACGCTTACGGGTAAGGCGGACGGGCGCGCATGTCACCTACGAGATAGCGCCGAACCTTCGCCCTAACGCCAAGCGCGACTATGCTGGCGGCATACTTATGCTGCAAATAAATCAATCCCCTTCCCACCACAGCAGCCCTCGCGCTTAGGTTCCCTTTCTTGAGCACATGGTTTTGGTGGGGTGCTTTCTTTCGGTGCGGCACACAGCGTGGTTCTTTGTTTAGCCCTGCACTCGGCAGCTGTGTGGACGGGTTAGTGTTAGTGCACGCTGGCTACACTGTAAAGCGTTTCCATGCGTTAGCGCATTGAGTTTGGCGTAGAAACGCATGGTTCAGCGTTCAAATGGTTTTGAAGTAAATGTTAACATTTTTTAATAAAAATCATTTCATTTTTCGTATTTAAAGAACCCTGTTATTAAATACTTGTTCCTGCTCTTTCATACGTTTAGAGGTTTCTTGTGGTTGGTTATAGCCCCAATGGCCATAAAAAAACGTTGCCAAACCCTCTTCTACACCTTTGAGTTTCTTCGAGCCGCTGCGATGAATACAAATTAATGCATTTGAATATTTTGTCACCGTTTAAGGTCGCACAAAAACAAAAGCCCACTAGCGACCGAGCACGCCGAGCTTAGGTTTAAAACCAAGTTTAGCATATCCAACCGAACCTACGGTCAATAAACTCACCCGAATCTCGATTTGCTGGTTTGATGTAGAACGTATGATATACACATCAAAGTAAACAACACTATTTTAGAAGCCATTTTTATTATTTGTTTGAAAAAAAATAAACCCAAACTGTCCCTCCAGCATGCGATGGAGCGGGATGTACACTATACAAGTAAAAGGCTTTATTATCTCTTCATGAAAGCGGTTTACATCTTATTGAACTATCACGCCGTCGTTGAATTACTGAGAGTACACTGAATCGATCAATATTCAAAAAAGTGATTTAAAGTTCTTCAAAACTCTTTTGCGTTTGTTCGTGTGTGTGCAAATACAAGCAACGTGCAGTCGATGTCGATTAATTTACGTGCAAAGGGGATGTTAGATCGGGTCGAACTGTAGAGCTTTGTTTCCTTCCTGTCGCACTGTAAAAAGGCTCCCTTTCTCACTCGTTTTGTGAATCTACTTAAATGGACGTTTGCGATTGTTCTGTATTAGATTTTCCGAAATTACCGAAGCGCAAAATGCTTACATGACAAGCTGTAGAAATATGGTGCGAAAATACATGACTGTTTAGTGGGAAGTTTCGTTCAGAGGAGCAGAGTAAGCTCAGCCGCGCTATAAATCTATAAGCTCTGTGTATATTCTTACTGATTTAGATGTTTGCTTTACCAAGTGTGCTTTAGGTGTGTGTGTGTTGTTTGTTTGGATGTATATTTGCATTGGGGTGGGTTTCAACACCCGCTTTCATTTTTTGCCGTCCGTGCGTCAACACACACAGTGAAGTAATGGTTGGACGTATTGATTGTGCATGTGCATGTGCATACCGCTAAAAAACCGTGGACTGTGTACTGCAGCAAAGGCCTATTTACACACACACACTGGATACGTGTTTGGTACCTGAAGCCCGATCGTTGAAGCAAACGACACAGCCTCAGCCTCAGCCTCAGAGACTTCCAGTTCCGTTCCCGGTGATCGTACAACACAACGCCCCATCCGCTTAGCAAATAGGCGGTGCCGACTCGTGCGCCACCGCCCTTGAATAAATAGTATCTACTTCTTTCCACTACGCGACCCATCACCTCTTGCACGAGGAGTGTGGGCTAATAATTGACACATTTTGGAGACAACTTTCGTTCAATTTACCGGACAGAATGCCGACCCTCTGGACGTAAGGGAGAGAATTCTGTTTTTCAAACGGAGCTTACTATTAGAGCTACTACTGCAGTCTACCGCTAAGCTATAGAGGTTGACTGGGTGTGTTGGGGGTACAGAGTAACATTCGTTATTTAGCAAAATTCTACTGCAAAAACATTAGCTCTACTCATTCTCCGCATGATTAGGCTTGAATAAACCCATCCTCTACCACTGATGTTACATGTAACGTTCTACTGATGCACTTCACTAGTATGATTCACAAAACAAGAACATGCAAAGGTGTACCAACAGGATCCTTGCTAGTTTCACAGCTTGGTGTGATGCTCCAAGCGCGGTTACGAAAAAATAAAACATATTTTGATCGAATAGTAGTTGCTGTATTTGTGTTCACTTCAGAGTACTGGTCTAGTCTAGGCTTAGAATTGGCCACAACTGACCCGAAATTCCATTTTGTTGTTGTTAAAATTGATTAAACGCTCCAAAAGATCACACTGTTTTCTTTCAGGCTTGCTCTTGAATTGCATTTTCACAACTTTCTTCCAGAAGCAACAATGCGGAGCTGCTTGCACCATACATAGTTATCAAATTAACATTAATCAAGCATAAAAAAATACACGCCACAACTATATCTCTGCTGCTTCAGCATCATCACCGCATAGTTATCGCTTTTGATCGTCGTTTGCTTATATAAAATAGCTCGCCACCTATATTGTGTCAGCTCTCTGGCTCAATGTTGCCCACTGGGTGCACTTTAATTACAAACGCTAGCCGTTGAATGCTTGTGCCCAATAAAATGCTCGTTGTGTATGTGTATGTGTGTGTGTTTAACAAGCTTCTTCTTATCTAATCATTAGGCCTGCCGCTAAGCTGCATCACAATTCTTACACTGTTTGCTAAAATTAATGCGCATTATGCTGATCGGGCTGGCAGGACGATTTACTCAAACTTGGACTCCGGCAGCAGATCGTACCACGCCTTGATGCCCTGTCCGCTCGAAATGTCCGGATCGCTTAGGGAGAGTTTTTGCTGAAAAACAAGAGGAAACAAATCATAAAACACACACACACTTCTGTGCGATTTTTGCATCTAAACTGCCTACCATTCCGATGACGGGACTGCCGAAGAACCCTTTCTGTGTGCACACCGTCACCTCCAGCTCCGAATTGACCAGCTCCGCGTTCGAGATGATGTACTCGAACGTGGTGTCAAACACGGGATCGCAGTTGTCCTTTACCACGTTCGTCTTGCGCTTCGATTCCTTCGACCGGCCCGGCAGCAGGTACAGCTTCACGTACGGGTCCGGAATGTTGTTGGGATCTTTCAGCGGAATATTGTTGATCTTGTGCACGATCACTAGCAGCCGCTGGCGCTGCACACTGTACGCCACCGTCAGCTGGATGCGTCCGAGGCCAGCCGAGCCGGAGGAGGACGTGGTGCTGGGGCTGCGACGCAGCAGCTCCGTGCCGCCGTCGCTCAGATTCGGGCTGCGCGGTGGCGTTGCCATCATGACCGTGTTCAGCGTCGACACGACGAACGGTTCCTCCTGGATCGACATCTGCTCCATGATGGCGGAGGTGGTCGACTTGCGCGAGTCCTGCTTCCGGACGCTACCCTGGTGGGACAGGGCGGCCGCTTCCGCTGCGTTCGAGTCCCCGGTCGACGGTTGCTGCTGCAGCGTACCGGACTGCGAACCGTGGGACGCCGAGGTGCGGATGGAGCTGGTGCGTGACAGCACACTGTCCGCCTCGGACGCCGGCCCCTTGTCCGGCGTGGTGACCGCTGGCTCCTGCTCCCGGTGGCGCTTCAGGATGCGCAGCGACAGCGACATAATGATCTTCGTCTCTGGGCCGGACTTTTGCAGCTGGAACGGTTGTGACATGATCTCGAGATTTTTCTTCTCCATCAGTGCGCTCAGGATGTACGTCAGTGTGCCGATTGTGTTGCCCGTCTTCTGGTCGATCACCTTCAGCTGCAGCGTGTCGTTGTCCGGGTTGCCCACCAGGAAGGTAAAGCCCTGCTCCCAGACCGGCGCATCCGTGCGCATCTGTACCGAGGTTTGCTCGTTCTTTTTGCCCACGGAAAGCACCAGGTACGGGTCCGGCTGTGACTGTTGGCGTGCTTGCTGTGCGGGGATGAAACGAACCAATTAGAATCCTGTCAACTACGACCGAACGATCAGCGCCACGACAAACTTACCGGCAGGTTCTTGGCCGAATCGATGAAAACGGTCAGCAGTGCGGTGCTCATAGAGGTCACACGCAGATGTTGCGTTTCTTCCAGCGCTTGCTTCAGGTCAGACTTTTCGGAGCTCAGTTTGAACCAAGTCATGCGTAGATGCACCAACCCATGCTTTGCCTGTTCCAGCGTCAGCCACTGTAAGGGGAATAAGAAGGTATAAGAATAAGAAAATTTTCATTTAGCTCATTTAACACAGTTCGAATCTGGGGATACTTTTAGCACTGAAAATAAATGCTAATTTCTGCACAATTTCAACCGAATGCTCTGCGAGCACTGAAAAGTTTGACACCCCTGCCACCTGTAGCTCTTACTCACCGTATCGATTTCACCGTTCTTGGTAACGCTGCTGATTTCCACCGTTGCTCTGTTTAAGCGTCGACCGAATACGAACCATTGCAGAGAAGACGATAGAAAAAATAAAATTATTCACTATTCTCATTTCAAACACATTCAGTGGGAAAATGTAAAAAAAGGAAAGGTTAAGCAATAACCATGCAAAATGTAGTACTTGATTGGTTTTTATGAGTTAGTGGTAAAAACAAACGGTTTATCATATGCATTATTGAAAAAAGGTAGAAAATAGCCAACAAAAACCGGTAAGTTTAAAATATATTAGTTTTAAAACACCAGCACCAGCAGTTAAACAAACCATCAAAAATCAAAAAGTACGTGCAATCAATACCCAAACTGTTACCAATCTCCCTTATGTTGCTGAAGATAGAGAGAGAGAGGGAATAGATAGGCAAAAGCATTGCCAAAACACAAAAGTAATCTTTATCAAAAATGGCACGCCTGAGGAATGGAAACAAAACCTAACAAACTTCTAAACTAAATAAAGAAAACATGACCAGTAACTTCAATGTTTACTACAAGACTCAATACAATGTTAAACAATGACCATTTTCGTAAACGGTAAACTAGAATGGAAAAAATACATAAATAGTTAAATAGGTAACGCCAAAAAATCTTTATTATTGTAAAAATATGACAAACATCAGATTAAGTGAAAGAAATTTCAATAAAAGACCTACAAAGGGAACATCGAATGAAAAGAATTGCATATTTTTCGTTACAACTTTACTTGCCAATATGCGAATAAGATAGTGAAAGAAATATTACATCAATTTTAAACATTGAAACATAGAAGACAACAGGCACTAAATGAAAACCCAAAACAGAAGCGAGCAAAAGCCCAAGCAATGATATAAGAACGGACGGAGCAAAAGAACGATCGTAAGATGATGAGCAGAGCGTGGAGCCGGGTTAGAGAGTTTAAAAAAGATGGAGTACAATGGTGTAGATTAGACTAGCAAAACAGAGATAGAGCAAAAGGATAGGAGATATGTTGATAGATATACATATACAAATATGTATGGCGCTAGCCAAATACAAGAAATGATTGTACTGCCTGCAAAATGTGTTTGATTTGATTTGCGAACCTTCCTAGTGGGTCGTGGTCACCGGTTCGATCCCAGTCGAACAACTTTATGCCAATCAACGTTTGATGCGTAACGTCAACACACGCCTGTCTCGTCGCCAACGCGCGGATTGTCGTCGGTTTCGGTCGGGGTTTTTTTGGTGTGTGTTTTTGTTAGCGATGATGTTGATATGGTGATGTTGCGATGAGTCGGTTAGGTCGTCGATCAGATGGAGACGAAGCGGAAATCGGATGTAATAGAAAATAGGGGAGTGGTGGTAGTTAAAGGGAGAATGCCGCAGGCCGTTATGGTGAAAAGATGGCGCATGATAGCGTATATCATCGCCCGTGAGTCGGCAGCGGTTAGTTGGGTTAGTTATGGTTTTTGTGCCATTTGGAAAAGGAATTCAGTCGTGTTTGTGGAAACAATTAACCACGCTCGCCGCATTGCCAGCCAGGCACAGATCACGGGGTAACACGCGCACAATACAAACGACGCACGAACACAGTGATGTGAACGAGGAAAGCGCAAAACATGGGAAAAATAGACAGAGAAGAACGAGAAAGAAGAAAGAACAATATTTTGTTAGTGCTGTGTTAGTGGTAAACAGGATATCGAATCGATTAGTATCCGCTAATGGTTTGCCAGCTAAGTACATCGGGACGGTACTAGGTCGACTATATGCTAATCACGACTTTCTGCTGCCACCGTCTGCTGCGGGGCAACCCTAATTTGTGCACTCAGGAGTGTGAAAAAAGCTTTCTTTCGTGTGTATGTGTGTCAAAAAAAGCCCAGACAAGGAGAAAATGTTTAGATTCTGCATTCGTTCATCATATGAAATGCAGTTTGGTAGTGCCGGGAGAACAACACTAATCGATAAAGGAATGGTGAGTACATACAACACAGTCTGTGTGGTGCTTGTTTATTTACAGCAAACTCCGTTGGTGCATCACACCCATCGATCAGCTAATGGCAATGATGGAAGCTGAGGAAGCTAACAGAGGTGATGATGAAACGTATCCAACTATGGCAATAATATACATTCAATGTAAGCTGTAACGCGTGGCGAACGCAGTCGGTGGTCGGAGCTGACGTCTTCATGTATTTGTAATTAATTTGCCTAGCAGTTCACACCTGTACAGTACGTTAGATTGATGACGACGGTAGACGCATGTTGGCACGAGCGAAATGACAAACCAAGCACTCAACAAACGCTTAATGTTACAGAGGAGTAGAGAAAGAGAGAGAGCGAGCGGGAGTGTGTGTATGGATCAAAACCGGATGATCCCCTGGTCACGCACAAAACATGTATAGAACACAAACGCAAGAAAACGAAAACCGCGAACACATGATATCGCGCACAGATACAGGAGAAAGTAACAAACTATATAACAGGAACAAGAAAATATAAATATGTAAACAAACTGTGAATGAAAACGTAAAACGAAAAACATAACAAACGAAAACATAAGCGAAAACTACAGGAAAAGAAAATGGAAACTCATCACCACCTGCCAAGGAAATCGTCGTTCTGTACCCCGGGAAAGCCTGGATCGTAATCCCACAGGTTGAGTTCAATCTCTTGCCTAAGAATGGCATTGACTTCAGCCTAGAAAATTAGACTCGGATTAGTGTCGGTGCTCCATTCTCGCGCGCTCTCGTAGTTAACTTTCAACCCCAGGGACATGGTTTCGCCCCCTTCGATATTGAGCGACTCCAGAATTATGCCACCCATTGGTATTCAACATAATGAACTATTGTTCACGTTGATTAAATCTTCCGTTCATCTGCCAATGAGGCTTTGTTTTACACACGCTATCCACGATGATACAGTTGTTGCAAAATGCGCAAAAACGAAGCAATATCGCAGTGAATAATCAGCAGCACGTACGAACAACCGAACGAACGAACATTTACCACGAACAACATTAACAACATCAATAACAACGATCAACAGCGTCTTCACTTATACCCAAAAGCACGTAAAAGAAGGAAAAGGTTTTCAACTTAACAACGGAGCCAAACATTAGGTACCAAAAAAAAAAACGGGAACAACTACACGACAACGGCGCTAGCAAGGCGATGGACAAGGCGCATTCCTTACTTGGGTTGGCCATTTCATTTACTTATACACTAAAACACTAACGGAAACGAACGAAACGGATTAACAGAAAAGTTAAACATATTAAACAACATACAAAAGCAATAGAAGAATGGCAACATGTTCATTGGGTTAGGGAATAATGAGCATGATACTGATTACTGGGATTACTAAAAACATACATACAGAACATTAAACTCATACAAATTATTCAAACAACTTTAATAGAAGAGAAACACATATTAACCAAAGAAAACAAGCAATATAATGGCAATTAATAAATTAAGTGAAGAGTGATGTTAGTAAAGAAAATTATTTACCAAACAATTCAAGGCCTAACGCATACACCATTTGGGAAGTAACCAATACCAATACGAAAACCAAAGACAAAACAGTACGTTCGAAAAATAAACGTTGGTAAATTTGTTAAACAAAATCACCAAAACCATGGAGAGGGTGGGGAAAATCGGGAAAATAAACTAAATCATAAGAACGGAGTGTAAAATAACAATAAACAACGAATTGGCTCACCTTCCCAACAGTTCATCTTCGCCGGCGTCCTCATCGTTGATCACGACCTGAAGTGTTTGACCACTTTCCGCGTGGATAAAGGCCTGTAGGTATCGGGAAGTGTGTAGGTCGCAGTAGTGTTGAGGGTTACAAGAGTTTACGAGTATCATGTGACTATGTAAAGGAGGTTTGATTGTTGTTCCGCGCTTATGTTCAGAACTTTGTGAGCGATTTTGCAAGAATTCCAGCCCAATTACTGTGCCAAGTTTCCCAAAGTGGTTTCTAATTTTGTTAAACGCATCCTAATAATGATTTATTGAGTGTCCAACGAACGAAACGAAACAAAGTTCACGCAAGATTTTACGGTACGTCTATACCAGTACTGCAAACTTTGGCATTATGAAATTTAATGAACACTGACCAGCAGCAAGGTCAGATCCTTCACGATACACAAGGGATGGAAAAAACATGTCACTTTTTGCTTTGACATGAATTGTTGGAGGTATTTGGGGCATTTTTTCTACTTATTTTTCATTCCCTTGTCACAAAGTAACGGCAAAATGTCGCAGAAAACGTAACAAGTATGTTCTGACGAGGAGCGAGCAAAAAAGACAAACATACATGAACCGTCCATCACCTGTCCTGTCGGCTATGGCGTCGGTCGGGAGCGTTTGCGATAAGCACAAGCTATAATACTGTTACAGCTCAGTCCCATACCCGATGGAAGCATGATAGCTGCAGCGTACGGGTTTGGCAGCATTTTAGCGCAGCTTTTGCAAATACAATACCGTGCATACCTCTACGCCATGTGAGGTGGAGTGTTGTAGTCCGGAAATATAGTATAAAGTATATCTAACACCTGTTTTATATATCAACCGGTAGACCAAAACAAAATAAACGTAAACCATTGCGCTCGTAATCATCGAGCAGCGTTGCGGGCTGAGTAAATGGAAATCTGTGCCGTGCTCTACTCTACTCATGCATTGATCCTGCGCTAGCATATGCAAAACATTCCTGTAAGATGAGTCCTAGCGTTCTAGTGTGTTTGGCGATGGATAGCCTAACTACTGTGCTGGCAATAAAACTGAGCTAAGAAATGTATATACAATTTTACAGATTGCAATTCCATTATTTTGTTTTGTGCACAACTTATATTTTGGTATTTCATCTGCGTCCTTCAGTAAAAGGCAAAAATTCTATTTAAGAAATCATATTAAGGTAAATTGTCCTACAAATTGCTCAAGGAAAGGAAGACACATAATCTTGTGCTAGGCGTTACTAAGGTATGTTTGTCATTAACATGGCATATCTTTAGGCGTAATCAGGCGTATCACGTCAATGTTAACCCAGGATAATAAATCATACGTAATACGCACCTCAAACGCCTAAAGTTATGCAAATCTCATGGCAAATATACCTTCAACAGTTGCTTGCTAGCTTGTTAACGGGGTATTTTTCACATCACATCAAAAACACATTTCACATCACATCATCATGCAAACGCTCCACAGCTCCAACAAAGAGTTAAAGAGAGTAAAGAGTAAACATCAAATGCTCATATCACAGTGTAAAGACGTTTACCAGTGGGTTAATTTCAATAACATTCATTCAGTGATTCATGCAAATAAACAATCATATCCTCAGGTGGATAAGACGCACCTTCTCAAAACCAAAACAACTAGAACACATTACGTGCACTGTACAGCTTAAACCAAAAACAAACATTCTTGGAACCGGATAGAGGAAAGAGACAGTTTGGCGTGTTGATTGGATTTGCGTTGCCGCTGAAAGTTGGTGGACGAACAGACAGCCCCATGACATCCATTTGAGTAGCCGCCCGATGGACACCTGTCGCGTCACTGTATCTTGATCCACAGGGTTTTATGTGGGCCAGCACTGATTTGGCATACATAACTGTGTAATAACTGCTAAAATATGCTGGCGAAACCGATAACGCGAATAAAAAGTCGTCGAAGATTTGTGGTAGAAAACACTTAAACGCCGAAAAGTATCACGTCCAGCGTTTCCAGTAACGGTTCGCCTTCCTTTGGCAAACGTAACACATCCTCTATTTTCGTTGCTTTTTCGTGTCTCTTTTTCAGAAAAAAAACTACTAACAAACAACCCCAGGCACGCAAATTTTGTTGCCGTCATTTGGTCGCTGTGGCCACTTACCTCGCACCAGTAGTCCCACTTGGGGTTGACCGTGTTGTCGATGGTTTGCGTGCGGAACTGCTGTGCACCGACGGAAATGATGGCGTACGGGTCCGATTTGCCCTTGCCGAGCACGCTGATGTCCTTTTTCATGAGGTCCTTCGCCTCAACGACATGAATCCTAAGTACGCCCTGTGGTAGGACGATAGCCGCCGATCGTGCAGAAAAGGGACGAGAAATGAAATTAATGATTTTATTTACAAACACCTTGTGCTTTCACTGTGGAGTAAAATGTTTGTATGGCGAGAGTATACTGTCGATGGTATGATTGATGAGATTTTCCATTGATTGAATGACATGTTTTAATAAACATACTTAAAATACGATAAGAATGTAATGATAAATTACACTTACAAAAAAAACACACACAAAATACAAAAACAATATTTCAGATTATTCTAAACTTTCAATCCAACAATAAAAGAGATACAAACATCAAGGAATATTTCACAAGGCAAAACGATGTAAATGTAAACAAAAATAACGAAAAAAGGTCCCTTTTTGCACAGGAGTCAAATTTCCCTACGCAATAAAATCACCGCAATGCCAACGGTTTGGCCGCCCCAAATCGACCGACACTCGTGAAATTGCCCGATTCATCATCCGGCTAATAAGCAGTATAAAACATCCCTCGCTTTCAGCGATGACCCGATGATGCTGATTACTTGCACAAGTCCACGAGCACACGAAAAACTTACCTCGGGTTCGGGCATCTTCAACGACAGTGCCGGCACCCCATCGCTCAGCACGATAGGCAGCTTGTTCGGCAGGACCATGATGGCGGCCACCTGCTCCACGATAATCTTTCGCAGTATGTCGCTCAGCCCGGGCATATCGAGCAGATCCACCACGCCGACCAGGTTAAAGTCAATGTTGGGATTGTTGAGGAAGAATATCTGCAGCCCGCCGATGAGCGGCATCTGGGAAATGAGTGGCTTCATTATTACGCGCACCGTGCCGTGAATCTGGAAGTCCTTGATGCCACCCCGCAGCCCGCTGAGCGCGAAGCTGATATCGCAGTCGCCCGCATAGAACAGGTCCAGATCCATGATGATTTCATTGCGAGACACGTTCTTGTCGTACACCTTGACGCCGCCGATGCGTGGTGGCTGGTATAATTTCAGAAAGTATTCATGAATAAAGCAAGATTCAACGTTTGAGCGTTTTTTGTTTGTTTGTTTTGAGTGAAGACAACAAAAAAAACACATAACAGATGCAAATGCTTACAATCGTTCCCAGAATCATTCGGTCAAATTTGAATCCGTTCAGCTTGTAGCCAGCCATCGCCTGCTGGATGTTGGGTTCGATCGATTCCTTGATGAGATTTTTCGCGTAAAAGTTTGCATTGGGCCAGACTTGTTTCAGGATCTGTACATGGCCGTGGGGAGATTACATGGAAGAAAAATCAGATTACATTTTTCCATCGATGTTGAAACCATCTACCATCAATCTCCGTTACAACACTTACCCTGTTAAGCCATTCGCAACGTTCAACGTCGGGAAAGAATACCTGGTGGAAATGGAGAAGGACTCGCGATTAAAAAGGTTATAAAAATACAAACATGTGGAAAATTATCTTAGAATTGTGAGTATATAACAAATTTTGTAGCATTTATTGGTTAAAATAAACATGTAGTAGTAATAGTTGAAGATTTATTTGTCTATAATGGAATATTGTACGCAAGATACAACTTTACACTAAATTAACATTTTATTGTCTAATTATTTAGTAAACTTGCTGGCTTTACTGTGTTTAAATGCTTCACTATATTCGTGTTTTGAAAATTTAAGAGGGAAAACTAAAACCCCTCAGACAAAAAAAAATAAAAGAATGATAAAAAATATCAAAATAAACATGTAAACTAGAAATTTAGATGTGCATCATCTTCCCACAAGGTTGAAAAAATTAACAATATTTTTAAGAGAGTAGACAATAATGGTTTATAAAGATAAATGTACTTCCATTTCATGACGTCAAAAAACAACTATTAATTAATAATAGCTCAAAAATACATGCGAAACATGTGAGCTGAGTATTTACTGTTTTTAGCATATCGACGCATTCGATAGCTGGTTTTACAGTCTAGAACTTTTACGTAAGTTTCCCGGCATGACAACATTTTGCAACATGCATTAAACTCTTTAGAATTCCACCAAAGTCGGTCAAGATATAAATCATCTCGGGTCAAAAGTCAAAGGAAATTGAGTTGCGTGGAAGGATACTGGCAGTTTACAACACTCTTACAGCAGGCCTGGACCACAAGGCGGTAGTAGCGCCAGTAAAGTAAGTAAGAAAATAAGTACACATTTTAAAGAAACTAATTCCCTTCTAACTTTTAATTTCTTAGATTCTCTAGATCACCCAGACAAGGAATGATCATTCAATATAAATCATCTTATATTCGTTTATTCCACCCTGACATATGACTTTGATCGTCTGGAGCGAGGACTCCATGCTTTTTCTTTAATATATCTTTAAAAAAACTTGAGGAATTGCAATTAAAAAAACTAAAAGTAAAACTATATAATGATGAACTATGGGAATAAATACAGTAATCAAAACGCAACATTTTCGTTGTCATCACCTATCATAAGTTCATAAGTACCATAAGTTCATGATCAATAATTATTCTCCACTATCTGTAGTCTTGTAAAATAAATATGACTTGCGAAACACATAACCTACAATATTACATTGTATAATAACTTATAGATGGGAAATAGTTGTATTACCTAAAACATCAATTTAAAGCTAACATGAACCAAAATATCCTGTCCCATAAGTCAACGACCTTAACTTTTCTCATAACCTTGTGTTAGCTACCTTAATTTCACTTGAACCATAAGCTACCAGGCGTATACCATCATTGATACTATCATGGCTGGATTCAATTAGGCTCAACCCCGAGAACAAGTTCCTTTACCCCATATCGTAATGAACGTGGTCCGATAATTCTTGATGTAGAAGATAAATAATAGTGCCGCAATTGCACTTTTCTAGCAGCACGAAACCGGCACTATCTCTACCGTTGGAGGTAACCTTGCGGAAAAAAGCTTTCCGGTTGCAATTAGTATACGCCACCTACGTGCCTCTAGCGACATCCTTTGATGTTGTGTGTAGTGCTATGGTAGCACCACGAGCTGGCAACATGACACGGCCACCGTCATGTGTACCTGCAACTCACTTAACACCGAAACGGTCCGAAATGGTCCACGGGCCGGTGGTTGAATTCACGAAGGCAGGATAACACCACTTACCAGCGCCATTGGAGTGGAAAACGATTACCAGTGTTAGTGTGTGTTGCCCTGCTTTTTACGCCCCGCAAAGCAAACAGTCACCTCAACCGAGTACTTCGACATGTTGGGCTGTACATTAACCCATCACAACCACCATCACCAACAGCAGCTTTAAGCCCGTTGAAATAACAATCCACTTGGGTGCCGCGGGGTCGGTGTAGGCTTTTCTTTGCAGCATAACACCGATATCGTTTAGCATCGCACGTGGGATTCATATCATGTAAATCGTCCCGGCAGACCCGGCACCCTAACGGCCGCTGATCGATAGTGACTGGGTACAAGTGCACGTGCATGGCTACCGGGTATCCGGCAAAAAAATCCGCCGTGTAAACATCGTACAGCGGTACGCACGGCATAAGCCGAAAATTGAACATACTTTGCATATATTGAAGCATCATTCCATCCACCACATAGGTGCCTGATGGCCGTTGAAAAGTACATGTGCGACGTATTATCCGCAAGGTGATGAGTACCTGTACATGACTGAGCAAGAATACTTCAGTGAAGTGTAAAAAGATAAAAATGGTACAGTACGCAATGTCTAACGAACTTGTTACAAAGACAGTGAAGCGATATACGTGTAAAAATAAACATGCAAACCTAAGCGCTTGCTGTGTAAAGATTATATTGGGTTAGGTTATAATTGAGCAGGAATCCATTTTCAGGCGGCTTTATCTTAAATGAGATGCTAAGAAAAATGCTGGTAGAGATGAAATTAATATGTGATCGGGCATGTTTCGCTCCGCTAGCAGAATTTGATAACTTTCCACGATATGATATTATGCGCTTGTCCCGTTTGCCCGCCGGTAAAAATGGTGCAATTTGCTTTCGATGCCGTATTCCACAGCATTATATATTCATGTATGTATGTGGTGGAAACATAAAAACTAAGCATGGAACTAATGCTGAGAAACATGGTTATAAAATTGGCAGCAGTAGATTTTAGCAATAGAAGTCTTGCATTAGTTAGAATAAGTTATTTAATTAGTAATATCATTTTTTAGTACAATTGATACGGCCAACTTTCAACAACCTACTTTTAATCCTATTCGTAAACCGTTATGAATTTTTTTCTTAGAGCTTGTGTTGTTAATGAGAACATTACAACTATGAACCAAGTACATTAAAAAAATACGATTTTTTTTAACCATTTGCATAACTTCAGGCGTTCTAAGTTTCTTGTTTAAGTTTATTATAAAATTTTTGTATACAATAAATCATAAGTAAAAGCAAGAAATGTTACTTCTTCTAGAAATCATTGATCATGAAAAAAATAACGTTAAATGTTAAACTGCATAGTTTGTGGGTCTTATCAATGTCAGATAAAATGATGTATTGGCTGAATGAACCTATTGATGAACCTATTAATGTTCTTAATTCAATTTTAAACTATATAACTTATTGTCGGACAGTAAACCGTACTTTCAATAAAATACAATTTAAAAACATACACAGTTCAGATTTTGTTTTCCAATGTCTTGCAGGGAACGTTTCATCTTCGCTCAATATTATTAATAAGCAAATCCAACTGCCACCCGTATTAGATAATGGTGGTAAACAATGAAAACTAGTGATGGGATATACAATTCATTTCATTACCTGCCCCGGAGTCGGGTGCGAGCTTATCGGAATCGATTCCGACCCGTGGGTACAACTAGTACGGGTCGACTCGAATGATCAGTAGGTGCGAGAAAGTATAAGCAACTACGACACGTTGGAGCAGCGAGTTCGGGACGGGTCAAAGTAGGTTCATAACCCGACTCGAAGCCACTGCACCAATGGGTCAACATCGCTTATGCTTTTTCGTACCTATTGATCATTCGGAACGACCCGAACTCGCTGCACCAATGGGTCGGAGTAGCTTATACTTTAAGGATAAAATCTGCTAAAATCGTTGCACTTACTGAACCTACTTTTACCTTTGGAGTTGACCCGTACGACTCCTGGTCGCTTACAGATGGCTCCAACCCGGTAGGTTTGGGTCGACCCGCCCATCACTAATACAAACACCGCATGTATTATGCAGGTTGGCTTTGTTCAAGCTCAGCGAAAATTACACACATCGGAGTAATTGTTCCGCATACAATCTTTGCTTTAGGTCATTGGGTTCAGAGTGCAAGATTCTTCTCAAAAACCTTGAAACAGAAGAAGAAGAGAAGAAAAATCCCATTCAAGCGTGTTCTTCACCTTCCATGTGTTTGTTTACGTACTTTAGGGTTTTTGATAATTAAGACTTCGCCCACCGCAACCCTTTTTATGCAAGAAAGCGACAAGTTTATGCGCATTAAAGATTCAGCGAGTTTAACCTCCAACCCTACCATTGTGCCGGTGGCAGGTTCAGCTCATCCCAAACGCTTCATGTCTGGCTTTGGGTGGAAAGATCATACAGTCGCACGCCGCCAGTCACGAAGTACCGTGGTAAATGGGAATTGTTGTCAAACAAAACATTTACACTCGGTAAGAGCACTTAACCGCCGGTAATGATCTTGTGTTCAAAAATAAACCCTGACACAAGAACGAGAACCCGGGGGCGCCTATAGTTTTGTTATGTTTGTTATGACGAAAATAAGGTACGTTGGCCCCCATACCCCAGGGCACCTAGGTGTGAGTACAAATTAATCATATGACGCTCGGCGCACAAAATAGCTTAATGCTTCAATGCTGTATTTTTTTCGTGACACAGCACAGTGTAAAAATTGCAGCCGGGTGCAACGTAGACACTTCTACGACCGCTGTTAATTCCGGCATCCCCCGAATGGTGGGCATGAATGTTTTAGCTACACCTCTGTATGAGGTTTCGCCCTTTGCCCGTAGGTTTACGATGCCATTACTGAAATGTGCCATTTTATTATTAATGAGCTCACCGGTACAACGGTTCATGGTGACCCATTTTGTATTTCTAATTTTTTTTTTTGTATTGCTGCAACATCAAAGTGACAAAATAAACCATTTTGGTCATTAATACTATTCAACAATTGTTCCGAGTGATAATTAAATATTATACATCAGAAATGAAAACACTTTTTGGAAGCTGTCTATTTTTATAGAATTCAAATGTTCAAAAACAGTTACATATTTGGAATCCAAACTATGCGCCATAATGTATGCAAACTGCTATACAAAACTGAATGGCAAATGCAAACTGGCATGCAAAGATTTCATTATAAAAATATTTAACCAATTTCAAATTTCAATTCGTCAAATTCATCAAAATTTAAATTACCAAAAGTCCACGTAGTACACTGTCATTCCCACTCAAACATTGCTCATTAATGATGGATTAAACATCACGCATTCATGATATCACGGCGAGTGTGATTCATATCTACCTACTGCTGGATACAAACACTTGTCCGGATTTTCTGAGCTTCATTCCAGCAAAGCACAATACCAGCAAGCGTTTGCGTGTCAAGCAGCTGTGTTGTTTGGCAGGCGTGTATGTTGACTGGATTTATCATGATTGTCCCCTGAGTTCCTCTCATACATCCTACCGGACAGTCTCTGCGCTGGCACAGTCTAGCGTTGGCAGGGATTACGAAAATATTATCCTAATCTTTATCCCGCACTATAATGCACACTTCTAGAAACTAATCACGACCCTCTAGTGCCCTGCCCACACCCCCCCCCCTCCACACTTTACGATCGTGCACTTACCCAAGCCGGCAGATCGTGCAGCCGGGCCAGGATGACTTCCTTATCGTTGGCGAGAGCGGACGCCTTCGCTACGCTGCGTCGTGTGTCGTTCGTTTTGCGCCAGGATTCGCGTGCCACCGACAGGATGACGGGCGTGATGAGCCACGCCACCGACCAGCCCATGTAGCCGACGAAGTAGATGATACCGACCGTCACCACCTTCTTCGCGAACGAGTACAACAGCGTCATGATGCTGTCGTCCTTCGTTTTTGCCACCTCGGAGGACTCCGGCGGTGCTGATTGCTTTTCCGGGCTTAGCTCTTTGCTTGCGCCCGCCATCTCGCTGGCTTCGCTGGACGGTGGCTGCAGCAAACTGTCGACCTCACTGCTGGAAGGTGAGTCCGGTGATTGATGCTGGTCGGTGAGTGAGTCACTGTTTGGTAGGAAAAAAAATATGAGGGAAACAGATGAATATTAGCGTAAGCAGTGGATGCTGCAGTGGGTTGACATCATAGCCGGAGAATGTCACACATGGAAGAACGTGCTGATAATTAAATTTACATCTTTTCTTCAGTCACAGCGTTGTTTTTCAGTATGAACGATGATCTAATTTACTGACTTTTTTTAGAGAAAATAGTGTAGAGAAACTAATCCCCTATTTAAGAGGAATTGATCGTTATTTTACATATTAATATTCGATTATTTATTTTCTCATTTATTCAATATGTTTCATTCTATTTCAATTCGTATCGAACCAACCTCATTTTGATGCTGCTACGCTACACAACTGAACGCTGATGATCGCCTCCAGACTCTCCGCCAAACCAAACCTTTTACTCGAAATACACTTTTTTGGCACTGTTTTCCATTCACACTCCACGGCACCGAAGATCACAATGTTTATTTTAGATCAAGATGCTATTCGAGAACCTAAATGCAAAGTAAACACACAAACGGTCAGCAACATAAAGTCTGCCACACTAAATGTCCTTCAACGCATAGCTTCAGCGTTCTTGAACATAGACGTCTCCCGTCACTGAATACTAATAATGGTGAGACACAACAAAATTTACCACGGCCCCTCGAATTTTGGTACCGTTTTTTTTGCGATAACCTCGACGTAAAAACCGTTGACCACCTTCTACGCGAACGTGAACCACACTGGTCGGGAACGCACTGGTCGGGCCAGAACTGATGTGGATGTTAGACCGACCTACCGACAGTAAAGATCGCGGCAAATGAGCGTATAACATACACCAACGAACCCTATTGATGTGGCGCGTTTGTGTGCGCTCCACGTACCACGTTGATCGTTTGCGCACAGTATTGCGCGTTGTGAATGATATCGCGCAGCGAGCTGCGCCAGAGTTCGCACAGGGCTGCGGAATGAAAACAACGTCCGCGACGCGGATGACTTCACCAGGGCCGGTGCGCGTATGCTACGACACGCATACTTGCAAATACGCTCGAACGGTACAACCTCGAGCTTCCCACTTTTAGCTGATTGTGCACCCGAAGAAATCGGGTGGAAAGAACATGTGTTTATTACGGTGGACGATCATCTTAACCCTTGAAGAGATGGAGTCAATGGAAGGGACGCCCTTTTATTTATTTATTTAAATTGGTATTACTGCCTATGCAAGGTAACTTATTCATCGACTATCTTTCCTTAATTTAGTAATATTGTTGCACTGAATGACTGGAAATAATTCCAAAAAATACACAATTTTACGTCATGTAGTAAGTAAATAAGTTTCCTATATTTTTTCATACAGGCAATGGTTTTGTTTTCTACATTAAAAAAAATATTTTAATGTATTAATTCATTTTTGTCACAAAGAGGTTAACGCCAGAACCAAGCAACGGAAGTGGTATCATCGTTACGGATGATAGCGTATGGTGTGGATGGGTGTAATGTTAAATAATTTGCTGCCAATGCTGTTTTCGGGCGCATTACGATCAATTGTTTCGAGCTCCAACCAATAAGAGCATCGAGAAACATTTTCAACTGATAGATACGATCCTACCCAATCAATCTGCTCCCATACTAAAAACCAACCTCACTCAACGGATTCGCTGATCGCTGATGTATCGGCACAAGATCTATAACGAACACCAGCCACATCGCTGCAGTTACGCTGATCGTGTTCGCTAAAAATAAACTATGACCAGAATTTCTTCCCTTGGTACGCCTATTGGTTCGGAAACCCATTCCCCGGTCTCCATCCTCATACGTGCAGTTATGAACAGCGTGAGAGATAACCTAGTGTGGGTAAACAAGGGAGCAGCTTCCCGTGCCACCGAGTGAGTATGGGTATGTCACCTTTCCCCGGACACAAAATATCACCGAGCGTAATTAGCGCTATTAGGTGGTGACGGAAGTGGGTGATTCCTTTGGACACTGAACGCTTAAGATTTCAATCGTCGTACAAACGTGCTCGACTCGATTTTACAGCCGCGCATGATTAATTGTTCAAAGCTTGAGGAGCTACGAATTGCACAAGACAAATAAGCGTTTAAGCTTATTGCAAGCAAACTGAGTAAGTAATATTAATGGATGGATGAAACCTAGTTAAAAAAATGAAGCTAATAAGACTACAAAAACAGGTAAATTCTTCAAACATTTCTGGTCGAGATAGGCAGTCTAGCGGTGTGTTCTATGCCTGATCCATGTGAGCTATGGTAAATTAAAATATATGCGTTGAACACGCCCATAGCTCTTGCCTGGCCTTAGCCATCAATTTCAGATTGATTTTTTTTCGTAGCAGTAGCTGAGTAGCAGTATAGTGCAACACCTGAAGAACAATTCCAAAATCTATTGATCGCACTGCTATCCAGAAGTCATATAGCAACAACCATTTGATTTGATCAACTCGAACGACTTAACAACACGCCCGTCAGGGTTCAAGCCCCGAATAGACCGTCTCCCCATACGTAGGACTGACTATCCTCCTATGGTAACAATAAGTCACTGAAAGCCAAGCCCACTTTACTAGTGGGTACTGGCAGTCCTTGACCGGCAGCGGTTGTTGTGCCAAAAGAAGAAGAATTATATATGCCTTACAAATTTGGACAACAAGTATCTTAAGAAATTCACATCAAAAAAGTATTAGCAGAACACTTATATCCATAAATGTAATTGTTATTTTGTTATTATCCTGGGAGCCACATTTTTACTGATAATAATGTTCATTTGAGCTGTCGGGGATAGTTCGCGATATCTGTGTAATATGGACAATAGAGTAAACAATAAGCTCTATATAATCCCTTTAATCTCTATAATTAGTGAAATACATCAAAGCATACGCGTTCCTAAATTTAATCACTGTATACAAAAATATTCTAATTGACTTAGTGGTTCATTGTTCTTGACTTTAATTCCAATTCGCCTAAAAGTATGCAATTGGCGTAGCACGTTAGCATCAATTGCTTCTCTCGTTACCATTTTTAAGAAATCTATTTCTACTCGATTACAATATATTGTCTTATTTATACAAAATCGGATTTTCAACAGTAATGATCAAATCATTAATCTCACTCCATCACAACAAATAGCGAAATCTTGCTTTTTAAACATAACAAAACACCTAGGAATCTTTCATCAAACACTTCATTAACCAAAATACTGCCAACAATTCTGAGGCACTCACAATATCGGTCTTATCAAACACTTATGTAAGTCTCTTTTACCTTACCGCTTGACATCAATCTGTTTAACTTCGCACAAGTACTTCACCATCATCTTGCCACATCACCCAACTACCACTTCATTTTTCCTTGACAAAAAAATAAACGTATGCAGCCGACAATTTTCCCCATATCTCTACAGCTTGGTCGACTATCTGGAACACACTGTCTAGATGGCGCCGGGCAGGTTGTCTGGTCTGGGAACGAAATCGATTTTCCATCGAACAAGGAACGCACAGTTCGTTGGCGACATTTGCCGTCCTCGCTATGGATTATTCTTTGCTCATGATTGTGATTGTAGAAAACGAGAGAAAAGGCGAAAAAGCAATAGTGGAAAATGTTTCAACAATTACAGGAATCAAATGGAGGAAAATAGTTTTGAAATACTTAATGAATGTTAGCCAGAAAAGAGCCAGAAATAAAACCACATCATACATGTTTATCGGCAGCCATAGCGTGACCTTCGCTCTGCCAGGTAAATGTGGTTGTTTGTGCCATTAGACTAAACGATTAATTACACGGGCTTATAAACTGTAACCCAAAATAAATGTTTTTCCACGTTGTGGATAAATGTCAATAATTAATTTAGCGTTCTATAAATGGACTTCTTTTTTGGGGAAATGTTTTTGAACACTTCAATGCGTCACGTACGTACTATCAGCGACTGAATCATATTTTTTTTAGATTAACAATCAATTACATTGTATTTAAGCCGAACTTTTTTCTTGCCAGATCTAAACGATCGTTGTATTCTTCATTAATGTGAATACGTGGTAGATGCAGTAGTGCAAAGTGTGTGAGCCATCAATATGTAATCAATGAATGCATACGATACCAAGGTTTTATAAAGTCCCCTAGGCTCGTTCCTTCCTTCCATTATGCCAATCTCATACAAGGTTTGCTACGGTGATGATGACATTCTTTATTAATCAACTCGCACGATGTCTGCATAGGGGCACGATGATATCACACCGTCGTACATTTTACTTCCTCAACTTCAATCTTTACTTCCAATCACAGACATTTATGGTTTCTTCGTTTGACCTTCGTTAGTGGTGCTCAGTTCAGTGGGTCCACTGTGTCGCTCTGTGCCGTGTCGTGAGTAACACCAAATTTGGGGCCAAACCTTAACCACAGAATCACACTCACATTTATACACACATTCTGAACGAATTGTCGTCGTCAACTTTTCTCATCAAAAAACCTTCATTTACTGGCACCTAGAATTTCACGCACTACACACAAGCGCCGGTGGATTGCTGAAGCGAATTCTTTCGGTATGTTATACAAGCTTCGAAAGGCAGCACACACATCTATGCTTATAATCCAGAACGGACAACCAAAAACACCGAACAACAGCTTGTCGTCGTGGTCGAAGCGCATTAAACTTTCAGGAACCATCTCAAACGTAAAAATATAAATTAGATGACCACCTGTCCCCGCCCAAGAAGCCGCTTGTTTGCGTTCTCAACCGCTATAAACAGTTTAAATGTTTTACTTCTTGCTCGAAACAAACCAATATCGAATCACAATCTCGTGACCGCAGCGACGCACTGCCACACTTTTTCCGTCTCGTGCCATCAACTAACTGAACGGCAAACTCTGTGGGGACTCAAACTCACATTTCGTACCAATGTCAGCCCATTTTATTGTCAGTGGAGTCACCAAGCTCTTTCCAGGTGCAGAGCAAACCCACCAATCTGCACACAAACACATTCAACAACTTCATGCCCTTCTTCCCAAAAGAGCGTACCGGTCTTTTCGGATACCGGATCGTCGAGTTGTATCGATTGTTTTGCGACTTGCCGGTGTTATGTCATCTCCTGTACGCAACCTTCTTGTGGTGCGCCTTGAGATTCTGGCAGATCGCAAGAGGCAAGTAGCACACCAAGCACGATCGTTACTTTGCGGCAAAAAATACGCCTCAACCTTTGCATGTCCGAGCGCCTCTCTCTTTCACTCTCCGGGGAGCAATCTATCGCTGCCAGCTGGAGCTGAGTTTTGTGAATGTGTTCGTGTGATCCCTTTGCTGTAACAATTTGAGTATGTTTTTTTTTTGTTGTTGCAGCACCCCAGTAACCGATTCAACGAATAGGGTGGGAATGGGCAAGTGCATCGAATGGCGGATGATGTCATCATAAGTCGGGGGCTTCACTTGTCGTTGTAAGAGCCGTTTAAATGCGTACATGCGTTTAAAATTGGGTACATGTAATGTTGATTAAATTAGAGAAACAACATAGTTAATTTCCCCAAAGAATTCCAACAACAGTAGTGAAAAGTGCGAGAGAGTGATTGGAGGATAAAATCATCATTCATCTGCGAAAAAATCTCGAGCATATGTTTCCTAAGGTAATGGGTGATCGGATACTCATGCATAAAACTGATGAATAAAATACTCACCGGAAGAGTACCAGCAGAAAAAGCATATCTTTGTAAACAATGATTATGTTGTTATTAAGTATTGCCAAGGAAAACATTGAGCATATTGTTTTTTCCCTCTTTTCTTCCAATAAAATCGCGTTGTATTTGTAAACGCAAGCAAAACATACAATACATACACAACAAAATAAAACCGGCTAGCCCCGAGGGTTAGCATTTGTCCGTGGCGTCCATGAGTCCACGTGCTTGCGAATGTGCAAACAGGTTCCCGGCGTAGCAATTTCCGTCCTCCAAGACATATTCAGTTAAGGTGCTTTTCAAAAACCAAGGTTCTGTTCTGGAGTATCTTTAATTTACCGAACGCTTGAAAATTCGCTCAGATGGACAATACAATTTCCGGCAGGCCTGTAGCCCTGTAGTTCGTCCCTTGCCAAGACGACAGCGTACGTCAACCTTGATAAACGTCTTGGTAACATTGCACACAATATCTAATATCCTTTTGTTGTGTTTCTACTGAAAACATTCTAGCAATCATAATGATGATAGCTCATTCAACAACATCTGCTCTTCCTTCCTGCTAAAACTCATAACATCTGACGAACAATTTTTAATTTGACGTGTTTCTTCGAAATTGTGATACTTTTTTCAGCATGGAAGATTTTACAAATGATCAGCAAAATAAATAAACCATTCCGGATTTCAAAGATAGACATTTCAGTAGAAATCGTTATTTAAACAAGGAGACCTTTGCATAAAAATATACAAAATGAATTGATTGACAATACCAAGTGTCTATAATTAGGCATTACACATGACAAAACAAGTATACTATTATTACTCTTTTTATCTACTTTGTACCTATGCTTAATGACCGTAACTCATAACTGCATAAATAGGTCGCCAGTTACGCTGCCGAAATGATTTATCATGCCAATTTTAACAGCATGTAGATAAAGCTATCATCCTAACGTTGATTCTAACAAGACATCAGACAAATTGGACAACACTTATCACCTGTCACTGTGGCTTGCCTCCCGTGAGATTCAATACACGGTACAGAGCAACCTTTCACGCAGGAATATGGTCAGACCTTCAACAGTGGACCAGATAGCTTCTGCTCTATCTATAACTTGTACAGCTGGACATCAAAGGTCAAGCGTGACAGATCTCTAGCATAATATTAGGCAGTATTTCCACCCAGTGCGATATAACACTAGACGCAAATTAAAGCGAAAATCAATTGTCTTTCTGTTATAGGTATATCTTATCATAGTTTTTTTATACTGTATTTCAATAACGTATCTAAAATAATTCAAAAATGTAGTTTAAAATTTTAAAAATATATATTTGTCTTTTTTTATTAAATAAGCGATGTAACTAGTTTACTTTTACTTCACATACGTTTTTGAAGGATGTATTTAAATCTATTCTATTTCATACCTACACTCAAGCACATTTCATCTGTTTTTCGCATATTAGCTTATTTACCACCCACTAATAATTTCTGCCCGAAAATGACATCTTCCAAGAATTGAAAAGGCCTTTTAAGCAAAAATTAAACATACTCAACCCACTACTGCATTAGCCTACTGATTTCCCCGATCTCAATGTGGGCCTTCGTCCACGTGGACCAATCGCTCACCATCCACACCGTCCATGCCGAGGAAACTGCAGCCGAGCAGTCCAGCTAAATCATAATTAATTTTCTCGTGAACACAAAGTATTTGTGTAGTGACTGTGAGCAAAACTCTCCCAACGCAAGTTAGGACATGCCTACGCGTTTCACAACAAGAGTGAAGCTAATTTGGGTGGTTTTGTCGATGTACACGATTTGAAGCATTTAATTAAAGCTACTTGCGGGTTGTTGAATGAGTATCAAACGGGTAGTATTGAAATATATCCAAGGAGAATAGACACAAAAGTACAACAATAAAAAAAATATTTTAGCACAAAATTCAATTTCGTCATGCTACCTTGAAAATTGACAACCAATTTCGTTTTTTTAGATCATAAATCAACCATATTTACTGCAGTGGCACGCCAATTTAGTATTTCCTTCTTACAAATCACCTTGAAATGAAACTTAGTTATTTCCGCTAGAAACAAAAACACTCTGCATCGTTTTCTCGTGGTCGTATTTTTGCTCTAACCATAAACACAATTAACAATTCTCACGAAGGGTACGTAATATTTACGCTTAATTTATTGCGCTTTGCGATAACATTTTTTAATATTATTTTCAATTCAAATTCATTAAACAGTTAATGCTCCTAATCTATAAAACGCTTATTACTCACTCTTCATATCACTCTTACTTGCTACGCGTTATAACAGTTGCGTTTTATAATTAAAAATACTTCAATTTTATATCCAATTTCTATTTTGTGCTGTGTTTGAAGATACCTCTTCTAGCATGATTAATGTATCGTTTCAGTCTTCTAATCTTGCTTGCAATCTCAAAAATATGAACTTATCAGCAAGTGACTAAGAAACCTTTATTTCACTCTTATCAAATGTTTGAGATAATTGTATTAAGAACAGCTTTTACATTTAATGGGTGTTTGTTGATAAAAACCATTAGTAGAGCTGGATGGTCACCGCAGAATGCAAAGAAAAGAACATCTAAAAATCGATCCTTGCATCATTAATATTTGATTTACTATCGAACATGAGAAGAATAGTTCCATTTCACACTTTTGCAGATACCTACTTCATTTTGCGGGCACAAATGGTATAATCGATGAAAAGTTGAGCTAATTGCTTCTTCCTAGTAATTGAATTTCTATCCTAAACAACTAAACCTCCGCCAACGAGACAATTTCATTAGATGAAACGTGTCCTATTGCTTTATCAACACCCCAAAATCGTACCCACTATCAGATCTGCCCTTGACCCGCTGTTCTGCTACCCTTCACAGACCATGCTAGAAATAACGAGGAGCGATACTGATAAGCGCCAGCACTTCCCCATGCTCAGCGTGACACTTATTGCTGGACAAATGATGCATTAGCTTACCTTCGCTAGCTGTTGGACGCTCTCGGTAGCTTTGACTTGTCGACTGCTGATAGATCGCACGTGCCAGTTCACCCGGGGAATCCGTTCCGGGTTGCACCTGTCAAACCATATGCACTGCTGGACCTGTGCACGCTCTCGCACTTGAGCCCGCGCTGGTCTGACTTCACACTGAGAATGACATACTTTTGCACTACGACCTATTTACCCTTCTACACAACAGCACTTGTTTTGGGGCAGCGTTGCTCTAGCAAACACTCACACACTCTTCACGTTGTTGCCTTTTGCATACCTACGCACTACTGCTGCTGTTGCTAATATACTTAGCAAATAAACATTTGACACACTCAAACGTACCCGCACCGTACACACACTTGAGATTAATCCGGATGATTCGTAAAGTGGCGTAATCTCGAACACAAACTCAACAGCTCCCGTCACAGGGAACCCAAATGGCTGCTACCAGCTAATGATTCTAATAAAAGGACACTTTCCTCTCCACTTTTGCTAGCTGTCGGTATGATTAGCCTGAAGCTGTTGAGAGTGGAAAGGCTACCGATTTGACTGGACTGGTCCCCACTTACCTGGGGATGAAATGTTGTTACAAACCCCTAGGCACGACCTTCACGGTGAACGCACTGCTCACGCACGTCCGGACGAAAACGTGTTTCGCTCGCGAATGCGGTATGCTGGCCGAAGTCACGAGGGCGCTCGGGTGCTAGCTCTAGCGATTGGCACAATGGGCCGGACGGGGCCCAAAACGGCACCATTTAAGGTTCCTTTCTAAATGGTACTTATTCGAAGATCATAACATTACATTTGGGGGAAATTTTATTACATATTAATTTTGTAGTTTTTTGCAAATCTTTTTAATTTTGTTTTTGGAAGAATTTAAATAATACATTTATTTGTAAAATACTCTCAATATCGCATAGCAACAGATTGCAGCATTGTATTGTTATTAGTTTAGCTGATGATTACACCACAATCTGTAATTAATTCGTATAAAGTTTAAATTAAATCAAGTGTCTCGCATACAAGAGTAGTCATATGTACGGGCTTAATGTGTCTCTCGAATGTGCATTTCCTGTTTGATAAAATTTT
The DNA here is from genome assembly GCF_016920715.1 of Anopheles arabiensis. Lineage (NCBI taxonomy): Eukaryota > Metazoa > Arthropoda > Insecta > Diptera > Culicidae > Anopheles > Anopheles arabiensis. The sequence continues at coordinate 41,256,067 of NC_053517.1, read as the reverse complement.
TCATTGTCATCACGAAAACGTCGTAAAGAAAAATCTTTGAGCTGTTTTGAGGTTTTTTTTTAATAATTACTAAAACAAACAAACGACCGAACATGAATATTTTAAGAGTTCATAAACATAAACAATTTATTAGTTTAATTTAAAATCGTTTTTCGTCGTGCATCAAAATCAAGCTACGTACTGCTTATTTACGCCGGCATGTATGCAAGTTATATGACACACCAGTTCCTTCTAAAACAGTCCATACAAAAAAACATTCCTACCTGAATGTATACAGTTTGTGAGATAATATTGCAGAGCTTTACATTATCCATTACACCAAACAACCCAAGCGCCACAGATTAAGCTTAAACGACTGGAAAATCGAATATCCATAGAAAAAAAAACCAAAGCTCCATAGCTTCACTGGTTTGCTCATTAGATGGCGTATTACAACTCATCATTATATTGCTGTTCTTTTCTTGCAATGTCCCAAGTGCCACAAATCCACTAAACGACCACTAAACGGCTTCTAAACGACTCAAGTTCTCTACCTAAACGGAATATAGAAAGACTTCGTTTAGCAGACGGCAAACGACTCATGCATTCTAAAAATAGCGAAAAAGCTGGTGGCGCTCTCTGTTGGTGGGATAACCCAAACAGTTGAGCTTCATCGCTTGGAGGAGAGCTTTCTCATTTCCTCTGTACTGTTGTATGGTTTCGCATTGAAGTTATGCATCGCTAGAACTAGAACGGCGATACGATTGTTGTAATACTAAACTCCAATGTGAACCATTCGTCGATTTGAATAACAGTCGATGGTGTTGATACCCATGTATCTGACCACACGACCATAAATTTAGATTTTTTCTCAGAAAGTTAGAAGGCTATATAAGTCATGATAAGATGAAACTTTTCGAAACACCCCAAGCGCCACAGATTAAGCTTAAACGACTGGAAAATTGAATATCCATAGAAAAAAAATGAAAGCTCCACAGCTTCATTGGTTTGATCAATAGATGGCGTATTACAACTCATCATTATATTGCCATCTTTTTCTTACAATGTGTTTCGACAAGTTTCATCTTATCATGACCTATATAGCCTTTAAACTTTCTGAGCAAAAATCTATATGAATGGTCGTGTGGTCAGATACGTGGGTACCGACACCAACGACCATTACTCAAATCTCACTTGCTTCAGTGCTGGTGGTTTCCTTTGGAGTTTAGTATTTAAACAATTGTATCGCCGTTCTAGTTCTAGCGATGCATAACTTCAATGCGAAACCATATAACAGTACAGAGGGAAGGATAAAGCTCTCAAAGCGAGGAAAGCTCCCCACTTGTGGGGTATCCCACCAATAGATGTCGCCATCAACTTTTTTTTGCTAGTTTTAGAATGCATCAGTCATTCACCGTCTTCTAAACGAAGTCTTTCTATATTCCATTTAGGTAGAGAGCTTCCACCTCCAAATAATAACTCAGTTTATTCGTCAAATTAAAAAAGTTAACGATATCTTAAATTATGTATAACAAAAGGAACAAAAAACTTTCGTATCTGCATGCGATAACTATCGAGAATCATGATCCATCACCATCATCATCATCATGATAAAAGAATTTTGCTGCTTGGGACGGTGACCCAACATCATCGCTGTCAAAGGCACACCTTTCTCGCGGGGCGCCTCTATACACCGTGCGCATAATCAGCAATAACAACACAACAATCATCGAACTCTGCTTTCCTCACGATATTTGCCTTCGTCCACCCGAAAACGCAACAATGGCCCACATCCAGTACGTCGACGGGTTGATACGTGAATATATTCTGTTCCGGGGGTTTTCCAACACGCTGAAAGCGTTCGACAATGAGCTGAAAAGCGACAAGGACAAAAGCTTTCGCGTGGACAAAGTGATCGAACAGATACAGCTGCTGATACACAATCACGATTTGGGCGGATTGCGTGAACTGTGGACCCATTTGAACAATCATTTGTTTCGTAATTTGGAGCACCATTTCGCCACCGGTAAGTGTAAACGGTAATGTACCGTTAGTGTACCCGTTTGGTGGCGTTGTGGCGTAACTGTGTGATGGTAATTATGCTGTATTTTTTCAGCGGTAAATAAGCTAGAACAGTCGGTGCTAAAGTTCTACCTCATCGTGGCATACACCTCGAACAAAACGGATAAAATTACGGAATTTTTCACGAAACTTTCACCCGAGCTCGTCAGCCAGAGCGAATGGAAGGAGTGGTTTTGTAAGTGGCAGGTGAAAAAGAGTTTCCTCAGCACGTGCCCGCTCAATTTGTCGTGCTTTATTTTCAGTTTTCCCGTTTTGCAAAAACCCCGAGGAGCATGCAGCGTTTGCCGTTTGCTTCACGAAACAGTGGCAGGACACGTTACTCATCTCGCTGCACAACTTCCTGTCCACCATCTACCAGTGCATGCCGCAACCGATTATAGCGAAGGCTGAATCCGAGGGATGTCTCATAAAAAAGCTGCAGGAAGAGAATAGTCTGTTGCGCAGCAAGCTGGCCACCATCCAGCAGCAACAGTACACACAGCTGCAGTCTGCTGGCCCCGGTTCCGGGCACCATTCGCGGCTGAGCGGTGGGTCGGCCGGTGCCGACCAGAGGCTTACGGCTGACGGCCGAATCCGCTACTCGACGCGACCCTCCTCCAGCATGCTTTCGCTGAACGATCTGCAACCGTTTGGCATTCCACCGCCGACCCACATCGTGGACGATTTCTACATCATCGCGCAGGAATCGAACAGCCTCGGCAGTGCGGCCGAAAGTCAGGCCCGTGGCTTGAAGTCGTTGATCCGGAACATCGGGTCCGGCGGCAGCCCGGTGCTCGGGCGGCGGGAAGCAGCCCTGGAGCGCAACAAAAAGCGCTCCGGGAGTGTCGGCAGCCGGGGCAATTGGATCCACAGCTAAGCGAGCGGCGGGGCAGCGCTTCCAAGCAAACATTCCGTGGAGCATACATTCGCCGAACAGCTGTATCACCTTCAACCACCATTTTCTCATGTAGCCGTAATAAGCTTTACACACTCACACACCCCCCGGGCACGGTTTACAGTAGTCACATTAAATGCTTTATTTCCCAATCGTGTTCGTGCATTAAAATACTGTCTGTTATTTAGCATACTGAATTAGCGTAAGGCAAACCGAACGTAGTAAGGCTGCAACATTGAACAATGCGCCAGGCTAATCGCTCACGCAAAAGGCCACCATGCTCAAGGAAGTTCCTGGAACTTCTACCATAGTAAATAGCGAAAGCCCTACCCAGCTTTCCGTTTTGCTCGCAAACGTTCGCGTAGTAGTGCGGTACATAAATATCGTCGGCTCGTTTCAAAATTATGTTTTGTGTTGTATATATGAGATTCAAAAACATTTGCCTTTCGTGTTACAGGTGTTTAGGCACCGCCGATCAGTGCGCAGAGAGCACGCTTGTAGTCGCCGGAACATTCGTTCTGAAATGTTGAAAGAGAAGTTCGCTTAGTTTATGTTGTGTACAATCGACGCAACGGGGGAGAACATTTTGTGCCAGGAAATTGTGCATTGAAACCAGAGGATAGAGCCATGTTAGTTGAAGAAAAGGTTTTAGATAGCTTATCAAACGGGTCAGCATCGACATTTCATTGCATCGATGGTGAATCGTTTCTGTTTAGTACAAAGCAAGGTGTAGCATATCTATGATTACCTCCTGATTGGATGCATTCATTTCGGTGTTACCCGTATCCAACAGAGCCGGACGACACCGTTGCCGGAGGTAAACATACAGGGAAAGAACGAAAAACATACATACACGCAGTGTCAATGATCGTTACAATCAAGCTATAAGGCTTTACAAACTACGGGGACCAATTGAAGGCGCAAACTCCTGCTCACTTACCCGCACGGCGCTCAGCAGCGTCTTGTTGTACATCTGCTCGAACTCATCCTTCACGTTCTGCAGATCGATCTCCGACCGCGACACAATGATCCGAATCAGCTTCTCATCATCCGTGCCCGCCCCGTCCATCGCTTTGTGCAGCCGCTTGGCAAAGAAGTGCGGTGCCATCTGGACGCACTCGACGATCGCGCTGAGCGCCTCGTACAGCTCACCGCTCAGCTCGCTCTTCATCGCCTGCTCGATCGTTTGGCCGGACAGCTTCTTGTACTCCTCGAACACAATCTCCAGCTGGTCGAAGGAGGCGTGCGCCAGTATCTTGTAGAACACTTCCTCGTCCGTGCCGAACTTGCCCTCGCCCGCATCGTACAGCTGCTTCGCCTGCTCGACTGCCAGGTCCGCATCGACCGTGCCCTGCGCGTCACGGGCACCGACAATGATCATGGTCAGCAGCCGGCGGAAGCTACCGTCCGTCTCGCTGCACAGATGCTCGGCCAGCGGCCGGCCGTACATCTCCTCGTAGCAGTCGACGATCTTCTTCACCTCCTCGTTCGTCTGCGGGGCCAGCACCTCGATCAGCGTGTCCTCGTCCGTGCCCATGCCCTTCATCGCTTTGTTCAGCTGCTTGCACAGATACTTCTCCGGTGGCATCATCAGCCCAACGATGACGTCCTCGAACTTGCCGCCGAGCTCCGACTTCAAATCGTCAATTAAATCCTACAACAACAACAACAACATTCCACGCGCAATCATTTAATCACTCTATCGCTCTCTCTCTCTCTCCCTCTCTTTCTAGCGGGATGAGTCATCATCGCCACTGCTTACCCGTCCCAGCTCGCTGCTGTACTGCTCCATGATTTGCTGGCGCTGGGCGTTGCTGCGAGCGCAAAGAATGTCGATGATGGCCTGCTCGTCCGTCCCGAAGCCCTTCATCGCGCCCCGCAGCGCATTCGCGTCCGCGGAAGCGTCAAAATCCTCCGCCGGAACGACCGTCGGAACAGGCTGGAGGGGTGTTTGGGAGTTGTAAAAAAACGGAATTACAATTACATACAGTGTCACACACAAAGACACACACACGAACACGTCAGCCAAGCAACGGGAAAATCGATCGATGTGCACAAACATTTTTGGGAGGAAAAACGCGGATTTTCTCCCACTTACCGTATAATACCAGGACATTTTGTTGAAGCAGTTGATTCTCGCCCAAACAACAGCAAAAGACACAAAATACGATCGAGATTGGTGTGATAAAGTTGAGAGGGGAATTTGGGCGCAAAAAATAGCTACACGCAGCCAACACCTTGTCAGCACCACCGTACGAATGAAGCGGAATGAATGGGAAACATCGTAACGGACCGCGGATCGTCGTAGTTGGCCGGGCCTTCTACCACCTCCAACGCAATGCGTTTTCTTCCTCTTCTTTTGCCGTGGTTGAAGTTCATCGGCTGAAGGCAGGTTTCCACGTAGCCAACGCCGTCAACTGGTCGAATGCGTTATCGGAGAGAGAGGTTGTTTAATGAGTGGCAGCATTTTGACTGCATATCGTGTTCCACCTGATAACGATGGATGTATTGATTCGTGCACACGCCACATATCGGAGCATAATTGCGGGAAGGCGGAGCAACGCGATGGAAAGTGACTTAAATTGTTCCCAAACAGCGAAAGCACAAACGTGTACGACAGTTTTTGCATTGTTTTCCTGGAAACGCATCATACGCAGTTTCGGGTGAACCTGATCGTTCACTGCATAAGCGTAGTTTGCACAGAGCACAGGATGTAAATACGAAGTTATGCTCGTTTCTGATGTCGGTATACATTTCCCTGTTTTGTTGTCTATTCCTCAAATAATGTATTATCAATGCTCGTTAACACTTTTTTAACACCTCTTTGCAAAATTAGGTCAAAAAGGAATGAAAAAAAACCCCACAAACACATGGAGTTCATCCACGTCAACATGTGTGCGGCACGTGTTTACCGCGCTTGTCAGAATACGCATACCATTGTACCGCGAACACAGCGAAGACGCTGCTACGCTCGACACGAACAGGTTCTTGCGGTTTAGATTCTCCAGCATTGCTGTGTATTGCGTCGCTACGATTTCAGCGTACGCGTTTATTTATTCTTGCTAATTGTTTTCATCTTTTCGCACGCGTCGCCGTTTTCGACCGTGCCCATTGACGCTAAACGGACCGGCCGCTTGTGGGGTGTGATTTCAATTCGACTTCTACTTTCGGTGGTGCTGTGTTGCCTAGTGGCTTTGCCGTCGGCGAGCTAATTGTGTTAAATTGTCTGTTTGTCCTAAACCAACATGTCGTGGTACTATACGGTGAGTAGCAGGTGTGAAGAAGCTGCGAAAAAAAAACATTTCTTTTTGTGCATTCCACCTCCCAAGCTAATTCATTGAGTCAAATGTGTTGTCACTAAAAACAATGTGTTGTGTCTGCTTGACCCACAATGCTCCTCCACAGCCCCACCCGACCGTTGTGCCGGCGGAAGACTTCGATGCATCGGCCGACGCCAATGCACTCCGGAAGGCGATGAAAGGTTTCGGCACGGACGAGCAGGCCATCATCGACATTCTCTGTGCCCGTTCGAACGGTCAGCGGCAGGAGATAGCGGAAGCGTTCAAGCGTGAATTGGGCAGGGTAAGTGTTCGGTGATCGGTAACAAACAACTAAAATCTATTTATAACTCCCCTCCATTTGTTAGGATTTGATCGACGATCTCAAGTCGGAGCTGGGCGGCAAGTTCGAGGACGTCATCCTGGGGCTGATGCTGCGCCCGGAAGCGTACCTGTGCAAGCAGCTGCACAAAGCGATGGACGGTATCGGGACCGACGAAAAGTCGCTGATCGAAATCATCTGCCCGCAGACGAACGATCAGATACGGGCGATCGTCGACTGCTACGAGGAGATGTACAGCCGGCCCCTGGCCGAGCATCTGTGCAGCGAAACGTCCGGCAGCTTCCGCCGGCTGCTGACCATGATCATCGTAGGATCGCGCGATCCGCAGGGCACGGTCGATCCGGAGCTGGCCGTCGAGCAGGCCAAGCAGCTGTACGATGCGGGCGAGGGCAAGCTCGGCACGGACGAGGAAGTGTTCTACAAGATACTGGCGCACGCCTCCTTCGACCAGCTCGAGATAGTGTTCGAGGAGTACAAAAGTTTGTCCGGCCGTACGATCGAGCAGGCACTGAAGGCGGAACTGAGCGGGGAGCTTTATGACGCGCTCAGCGCGATCGTGGAGTGTGTCCAGATGGCACCGCACTTCTTTGCCAAGCGGCTGCACAAAGCGATGGATGGCGTGGGTACGGACGACGCAACGCTGATCCGGATCATTGTGTCGCGGTCGGAGATCGATCTGCAGAACATTAAGGATGAGTTCGAGCAGATGTACAACAAGACGCTGGTCAGTGCCGTGCGGGTAAGTTGGTTTGTGTGATCCGAGCTTTTGCGGGTCAGCCTGTCCCCGTCTCACATCTCAAACGGTGTCAATCATCTCACTCTCCCCTTTCCAAACAGAGCGAAACATCCGGCGACTACAAACGGGCGCTCTGTGCTCTGATCGGAAATGCTTAAGCACGAGCCGCCGCGCACAGGCCGAGCATCTTCTCCATGATGAATTGTTTCTAATCAAGTATTCTGAACAGCGCGTACACGAAAGCATGCCTTTTTATTATAATACCACCCCCTCACCCGGGTTTTGGGAGAATGTGTGTCAAATTTCTTGTTTATCAATAAAGATTTTAATCACACTCTATCGCAAACAAAAACATTTATAATTTACTTTGGCAATATTTACTTTCTTTTTTGGTAAACTGTGACGATAATTAAACACAACACAACCCACACAGATTAGTCCACGATAAATTATGTTTGGGCGTGGTCCGATAGCATCTGCACGGTCCAACATTTTCGTCTCGTTTTCCGTTAGCAGACGACATGGGCGCCGCCTGGTCGCATGTTTCGTGTTGTAACCAGACGTATACTAGTAATGTTTTCCTTTACATGTTTTGATGAAGAGAAAGAGTGTGAGGGTGAAAGCGAAGAAGTGATGAAAAAAATCAATAGTGTGTCGTCATGTTAGTAAGACATCACGCTGTTCCACCATCGAAACAAATCCCACTAGCACCTCCTATCAACATGGGTTAACGCGAAACGGAAACTACAAACCGTTCAATACATTAATTGGGGCGCCTAATGTGGTTCCGGAGGGTGAAGGGTTTGTTGTAGGGAAATGGAATTTTCATGACAATTTCTTTAGCCTAAGTGCAACCATTAGAAAGGCGCCAAAACAAATTGAGTTGGATGGGATGACAACAGTTTAACACTGTTTGAATATTCTGAATACAAAAGCTGTAAATAATCTAATGATCGTTCAAACATATATTTTATTATAATTTTACTAATCATTGTGTAACGTGGATTAATATTAGAAATGTATTAGAACGTTACTGTTTAGTTTCGCATGACTCATCTTGTTATTCGCAATAAGAACCATTAGATATTAATATTGGCACCATGCCATCGGCCATACGGCGTCGCTCTCCGTGGTTCTCTCTCTCGCTCTCTCTAACTGCTTGTGATCGTAAAATCGCACTCTCGCGTTCTCTCAAACCCCGACAAGATGCTAACCGATTTGTGAGCGAAGTCTCAAACGACATCAACGCATAAAATGAACTGTAAACCCTCTCGAGCGCGGACAATCGTACACTCTTCCATACGCAACGGAACCGCGCGTGTCGTCATTCTCAGGGTCGCAACAACTCCCATCCGTGGGTTCGTGATTCGCATTAATAAGTGGCTGTGATCTTGTGACGTGTCTTGTTTTTTTCCGCACGATCTAGTAAAACCGATCGCGTGTGGGGCATTTAAGTGATTCACATTCACCTGTAGTGAGGTTTTGGGACGTTCCCTGTGCTGCTGCTTTCCTATCGACAGTAAAGTTTTCTCTCCTATCAGCAATGTCGTGGTATTATGTGGTGAGTGTGATATCTATTTTTAGCACATTGTGGAATACAACTAAAACCCCTCAAAGCAGATGCTAACAAAAGTGTTGTTAATGCATTTGTTGAGGCATAAAACGTAATGATGTATGTGTGTGTGTTTGGTGTTTGCCGGTGTAATGCTGTGGAACGTACTCGATCGAACGTTTGTGCATATATTGGAGTACAAAAAATTGTGAAGCCATGATCGTGTGTCGATCAGAGATCATATGACATGGCTCACATAACCTTGACACAAGCTTGCTATGGCTACCGATGTGTATCACGATGCGCTGTTGAACGATTCTAACGCAAATTACGATGTCAACCTAATTACAGCCCAAGCCCACCGTAGTTCCGGCGGAAAACTTCAACCCATCGGAGGATGCTGCCGCCCTTCGCAAAGCGATGAAGGGCTTCGGTACGGACGAGCAGGCCATCATCGACATACTGTGCGCCCGGAGCAACTATCAGCGGCAGCAGATAGAGGCCGCCTTCAAGAACGAGCTGGGCCGGGACCTCGTGAAGGACCTGAAGTCCGAGCTGAGCGGCAAGTTCGAGGACGTCATCGTAGGTCTGATGACACCGCCGGTCAACTACCTGTGCAAGCAGCTGTACAAAGCGATGGACGGCATCGGGACGGACGAGAAGGCGCTGATCGAGATACTGTGCTCGCAGGACAACGATCAGATGCACGAGATTGCCCGCACGTACGAGACGATGTACGATCGACCGCTGGCCGAGCACGTGTGCACGGAAACGTCCGGCAGCTTCCGGCGGCTGCTAACCCTGATTATTACCGGCACGCGCCAGGACCCGTCGGAGCCGGCCGATCCCGATCTGGCCGTCGAGCAGGCGAAGCAGCTGTACGATGCGGGCGAGGCCAAGCTCGGCACGGATGAGTCGGTGTTTTACAAGATTCTGGCCCACGCATCCTTCTCCCAGCTGGAGCTGGTGTTCGAGGAGTACAAGAAGCTTACCGGGCGTACGATCGAGCAGGCACTGAAGGCGGAGATCAGCGGCGATTTCTACGACGCCCTCAGCGCGATCGTCGAGTGTGTTCAGATGGCGCCCCACTTCTTTGCCAAGAAGCTGTTCAAAGCTATGGACGGTCTCGGCACGGACGACAAAACGCTGATCCGCATCATCGTCACCCGGGCGGAGATCGATCTGCAGAACATTAAGGACGAGTTCGAGCAAATGTACAACAAGACGCTGCTCAGTGCGGTTAAGGTAATGGTTAAAGTTGACCTAATGGTAGAAAGCAAAATTAATAAATGACGATTCTCCTTGTTGTACTTCCCACAGAGCGAAACATCCGGCGACTACAAGCGTGTGCTGTGTGCGCTGATTGGAGGTGCATAATCAAACCTCGAACGGAACAACAACGCATAATCATAGTCGTTATCTCTATTTTAATGTTTCATGTTGAGCCATTTTAATGTTAGCGTAAGTTTACACCAAAATCCTCAGTAGTGGCTTTACGAAGCGCATCCAATCTATTTTGACTACTTTTACAATGCTTTGCAAAACCAGAAACAGAACAGAGCGAAGAACGATCACCATACAGATGATCATGGAATAGGAACACTTAAGTGCCAATGTATTATTTTACGATAATACACACACTCACATACATTCTTTCTTACATGACAATGAAAAGCGTATTATAATGTGTAGGTATTGTAAACTTTGAACTCACTAATTGAATTTCAATTGTCTGACAAATACAGTCTGACCTCACTGGTTGAAGAACTTCGATGATATGCCAACTATTAAATTTGTGCTTTTTTGTTGGCACGTTTTTCCATACGAAAAATTATGAAAATGTTTCCAGATATTTTTGCGTATTTGACTAAAATCGGGCTTTCCATACAAACGCGTGCTTTTTAGTTGAATTGACGGCGAACTATCGAACCATCACCTCAAGCGCATTTCAACTGAAAAGCGTTCAACTATTCAATTCTGACTGTGTTTAATTTAAGCTTTTTAGTTGGCTCGTTTCTTTACTATAAATTTCTGATTTTATTTTCAGAAGTTCAGGATAATTTTCTTATTTTTTTTCAAAAATGGAGTTTTATTTAAAAACGCGTACTTTGTACTTGATCTTCGTCGGTGGTAGTACTGTCAGCCAACTACCGAAGAGCCAACTAAAAAGCGTTCAATTACTGAGTTCCGACTGTATTTGGTATTTGTTAATAAAAACATATTTCGACCACGTTATTATGTGCTGTGAAAACGGGTATCAGTAGTTGAATTCTTGTTTTTGTAACACCACGCATGTAACAAGAGCATTAGCCACATGGACCAATAGTGAGATAAAAAACATTTCCATAGCATGCATCTCACTGTTTTCTTTACATTGAATTACGTTTACGAAGCTCCCGAGAGAGCCTGGAAAAAGGGATATTTATTATGCAGCTGCGAAACTTAGACTAAATTGCTGGAATTGATGTTTCGGTGCTGCTTGGTGTTATCCGCCTGCTGGTCATGTTGCCAACACCCTGACGTGATTTTTTGTTTTCTTTATTTTTATAGAGACTTTGAGCCAATTGGCCTCATTCGCCTCTTTCAATTGGTTGAACATTTAAATACTTAAAGACTAACATTCTTCTTTGCGCCTGACGTGATCATGTTCGTCCCGTCAGTATGGTGTCGGCTGCATAGCGGACGGTCCATCCGATGCATTCGACACCGTATGTGAAGGTTCCGTTCGCGATCTGCGCCGGTTGTCGTGGGATCCCGCTTCCAGTGTGGTTCCCGTTGGAATATGACTTCGCGCGTGGAGCGACATCGGCGGCTCGCTTGCGACCGTGTGTTTGCTAAGCACCTGTGCTAAGCATCTATTGACAGTGGCGTATTTAACGGTAAGCAAAGTAAGCAATTGCGGGGGGCCCCGTCAATGAGGGAATTATCCATAACAGTTGATAGAATATGGAACTGTATTAGCAAAGAGGGCCCCGTGGGTGATGGGCGTTGGGGCCTCGCGCTAGACGAACCATAAGCATCCCCCCCCCCCCCCCCGGCAGCAACAAAATTTAAGTTGAAATGTAACATAATCAAAGACGGATGCCGAGTACCCCTCGGTAATCATGTACAAAGGGGCCTCAACAATTCTTACTACTTAGGGCTCCCGACACTGTAAACCCGCTACTGTCTATTGAATAAATATTATAAATTTTAAAACTTTTATAACGAAAAAACTGGCATCGATTCTCGAACCCCTGAGACAGAAAAATTTTAAAATCAAAGCATCAAACACGACAAGATATCATAATTAGTTGAGAAAAGGTGCAACGGTTCCGAAATAAGGTAAGCAACCCTGCAAACAAACACGCATCAAAACACAGCGAATTTAAATTGTTGTGCAATCTGTCATTGCGCATGACGGCAGAGGTAGCACGCTGTGCCACCGGTTGGTTGGTGAATGCGATATCGTGCGTGTGTTGTCTTTTTTTTCTCTACAAGACGAAACGAAACGGGCAAGTTACGTCGCTCCCGGAGAGCTGTAATTTGTTAAGTGAAAGTATCTAATTCCCCAACACAAATATGCATTCGCTGCTGAAGCTGTTTTCCTCCGGCACAGCCAACCATGGTAAGAGTTGCTGTAGAATTGTTTTATCATCGTTTAAAAAAAAAAGAGAACATTTCCCACATTTGTGTTTGTTTTGCTTCCTTCCCCGCGGCATAGGCCTGCAGCAATTCCGCACCGTCGCCACCAAACCACGCACGGCCGTGGTTATGCTCAACATGGGAGGGCCCCAAAACACGGATCAGGTACACGACTACCTGCACCGCATCATGACCGATCGCGATATGATTCAGCTGCCGGTGCAAAGGTAACGAATAGCGCACGTGCCAGCCTTCTCAAAACGGAGCACGAACGAAAAGCAAAACGGAACGTTCTCGATGCTTACCTCCATTCGATCGCGATTGTTGTTTCACTTCCAGCAAACTCGGTCCCTGGATAGCGAAACGCCGCACGCCGGAGGTGCAGAAAAAGTACAGCGAAATCGGGGGCGGTTCGCCGATTCTAAAGTGGACGAACGTGCAGGGCGAGCTGATGTGCAAGCAGCTGGACAAGCTATCGCCCGAGACGGCACCGCACAAACACTACGTTGCGTTCCGGTACGTGAACCCGCTCACGGAGGACACCTTCCGCGAGGTGGAGCGTGACCAGCCCGAGCGGGTGGTCCTGTTTTCCCAGTACCCGCAGTACAGCTGTGCCACGTCCGGCTCGAGCTTCAATGCCATCTACACCCACTTCAAGGAGAACCCGCTGAACGGGCTGGCTCAGGCCCGCTGGAGCGTGATCGACCGGTGGGGCACGCACCCGCTGCTGGCGAAAACGTTCGCCGACAACATACGCAAGGAGCTGGACAAGTTCCCCGCCGAGAAGCGCAAGGACGTGGTGCTGCTGTTCTCGGCCCACTCGCTGCCGCTGCGGGCGGTCAGCCGGGGCGATGCCTACCCGTCCGAGGTCGGCGCGACCGTGCAGAACGTCATGCAGGAGCTCGGCTGGTCGCAGCCGTACTGTCTGGTGTGGCAGTCGAAGGTGGGCCCCCTGCCCTGGCTGGAACCGTTCACCGACGACGCGATCAAGGGGTACGTGAAGCAGGGCAAGAAAAATTTCATCCTCGTGCCGATCGCGTTCGTGAACGAGCACATCGAAACGCTGCACGAGCTGGACATCGAGTACTGCGAGGAGCTGGCGCACGAGGTCGGCGCGGAGAAGATTGGCCGGGCGGCGGCTCCGAACGACCACCCGCTGTTCATCGAGGCGCTGACGGATGTGGTGCGGCACCATCTCGCCAACGGTTCGACCGTCGGGCCCAAGTTCCTGCTCCGCTGTCCGGCCTGCGTTAATCAGAAGTGCTCCGTGAGCAAGCAGTGGTTCAACCAGTTGTGCAATTAATTTAGCAAGCATTTGTTTTTCTTTTTTTTTGGTTACTGATAATGGGTCCATGAAGGTCTGCAATTATAGCATGCAACGTATACACAAAAAAACGTAAGAAAGCTCTTCTCACACTGCCGAACGAAATACGCTGTTGTTTGTCTGAGTGTGTGTCTTATCTCATGCTGCAAAGGCTGTTTTGAAAGAAGACCTGTATCATATCACGTAAAGCAGCATGGATTGAAGATCCGTCAATCGTAGGTTGCGAATGGGGCCGATAAAGTAGCTATTGCAACACCAGATTAATGATTCATTTTAACTGTCGCTACGCCAGCTTGTTCTGGGGGAATGCTGAGCTGAAGTGCATCGAGCGGTTTTAACGATCCCAAAGTGGTTTAATCCAAAACCCTTCAATATTAATGGCAACACAAATGAGTTGTTTAAAATTTGATTTTTTTTCTCTCACACAAATCACGCACGGATGTGGCTGGTTCCTCGAGAAGAGACAGGAAGGCCTAATGTTATGGTTGCTGGAGATTCCTTCCAATTTCTTCCATCCAATTTTAGCACATTAATAATACTTATTAGATTTCATTTCATTAGCCTCGTTGAGAGAGGGAGAGAGACAGATAGAAAGAGAAAACATGCGAAACGTGTTGCTATCAGCAAATGAGCGCACACGCTACATTCGCCCGAGGAAAGTATGCCATGACATTCGGTAGTATCCTGTTCATTTTTTTTTAAACTCTCTTTCTCTCATTGCTTTCGAAATCTCACGGAAAATGTACTCTCGCTCACGGTTTTCACGGAAAATTCCACTCAAAAAAGGACGAAATCTCAAATCCCCGTACCGAACGATATTGCTTGGACGACCATGTCCTTGCTCACAAAGAGCAGAAAGAGTGAGAGCAGTCTACGGAGAGAGCAAGTCGTACGAAAATTGCCATTTTCATTTTTGCACTCCAACCACGGGCCACAGTTCACCCGTTGTCGTCCTAGGATAGGTGTGGAGGGCTTGGTCCTTGCTGGCGGATTGCGTGGTGCTACGCACGAACTGGCGTCGAATAAAATGGGTTGCAGCCATGCTGGTGCACTGTTCGGCTGGCCATCGTTTACGCGGAACTGACCCGCACGATACCCGGTTGTACTGCTAGAACGGGGCAAAAAGGCACCCCACATAAACACAAACGCGCGCGCGGGGTAATCGGTTCGTTCCTGCCTGCCAAAGGGAGCATTACGCAGCAACAACGCAAAGGTGATAGTGGTGGTGGTGGTGGTGTACCAGGTTCGTTGGATTGATGCGCATCAAGGTTGTTTGGGCGAAAATTTTGGGTGTGGAGTGATGGTTTCGTGTTGTGTTAACTGTTCTGCAGTACAATCGTTTAAGACGGAACTGTAATTTGCTTTTTTGTTGTTGTTGTTGGGTTGTTCTACTCCATCAACTTAGGCTACACGCAATTATCGTACGAGCAACGTAGGGAAGCAGCGCACAGGCCATCCTCTACGAGCACATCTCTCCCGCACCATAACACTAGAATAGCTGTCTCCAGTCACTCAGCGCCCAGGTAGCCGAAGGATGGTCACGAAGAAAAGCGTCGACATAGAGAAGGAAAAACTTGCGAAAAACATGTACTCCGGCTGCTCCGGTGGCAGTGGCAGCACCACCTCCGGCCATCTTCCAGCGGCCAAATCGTCCAGTGCGGCAGGAAGCACCACGGCCGGCCCGTGCAACACGGTAGTAAGCTTCAGCCCGGGCACGATGGCCAACAGCAGCAGCCATATGGTGCAGCAGATCCTTCCCCCCGGCCAGGATGCGCCCAACATACTCGTGTACAAAAAGATGGAAGCCATCGTGGAGCGGATGCAAACCGAGGGCAGCGGCGTGTCGGTGCGCACGGTCAAGGCGTTCATGAGCAAGGTGCCGTCCGTGTTTACCGGGGCCGATCTGATCCAGTGGATCATGGCGAACCTGACGGTGGACGACATTAGCGAGGCGCTGCACCTGGCGCACCTGCTCGCGTCCCACGGCTATCTCTTCCCGATCGACGACCATCAGCTGACGGTGCGCAACGACGGCACGTTCTACCGCTTCCAGACGCCCTACTTCTGGCCGTCCAACTTCTGGGAGCCGGAAAACACCGACTACGCCATCTATCTCTGCAAGCGCACGATGCAGAACAAGACGCGGCTCGAGCTCGCCGACTACGAGGCGGAAAATCTGGCCAAGCTGCAGAAGATGTTCTCCCGCAAGTGGGAGTTCATCTTCATGCAGGCCGAGGCGCAGAGCAAGGTGGACAAGAAGCGCGACAAGCTCGAGCGCAAGGTGCTGGACTCGCAGGAGCGCGCGTTCTGGGACGTGCACCGGCCGATGCCCGGTTGCGTCAACACGACCGAGATGGACATTAAGAAGGCGTACCGGAAAGGCGCCTCGTCGCTCGGGTCGGGGTCGGCCGGTACCGCCGCCCACAGCAATCCGGCGGAAACGATGGCCAAAACGATCGCCCTGCTCAAGCAGAAGCTCGACCGTCGCACAATCAAAGTCTCCAAGGTGGCCGAATCGTACGTAAATGCCGTGGTCCAGTGGTGGGCAGAGGGTTTGGTGCTGATAAATTTCTTTTCCCCTTCCACAGGTATATCTCGTACTATGAGCAGTATAGCGAGTTTGACTACTTTCTATCCGCGCCCGACCATCCCAATCCATGGCAGACGGATAATACCGAATTTTGGGACGCGGAAAAACTGGGGTACGTATTGCAGGGCCTGCATACTGGAGCTGGAGATACATGGAGAGGTCCACTAACCACCACCACCACGCTGTCCGTGTACTTTCAGCAAAGACATTCCGATGAAGCGCGTCAAACGGTGGGGCTTTAGCTTGCGGGAACTACTGAACGATCCGATCGGACGCGAGCAGTTTACCAAGTTTTTGGACAAAGAATTTAGTGGTGAAAATTTGAAGTAATAGTCAAAGCACTAAGCCATTCCAGTACCAGAGCTCACATGGATTTTACGGGCTTTTTTGTTGTTGTTGATTTCTTTGTAGATTCTGGGAAGCGATACAGGACATGAAGGCGCTGCCCCAGTCCCAGATCAAGGAGGCCGCCCAGGCAATCTGGAACGAGTACCTTGCGCCGGACGCCGCCTGCCCGGTCAACATCGACTCGAAATCGCTCGAGCTGGCCCGCGACGTCGTGAAGGAGGGGGCGGCCCAGCCGAGCCGCTGGTGCTTCGATGTAGCGGCCGACCACGTGTTTTATCTGATGAAGAGTGACTCCTACTCGCGCTTCCTGCGTTCCGATATGTACAAAGACTGTCTGAACGGCTCAAAGAAGAAGGTAAAGTCAATTCCTAACCTCTTTGGCGTAAAGTTGAATTACTAGACTAGCTTAGACACAACTAGCATTAGCTGACGGGTGGCGGCGACGGCGGCGTCAGCGGGAGCAAGGATGATGTAGTGTTGTTTGGCAACACTACATCATCCGCATCATCGTTGGCGCCATCTTCCGCAAGTGCCGCCTCGTGTCGTATGGTTTTACTTATGCTGTTCTCGTTATCTAACAAAAAAAAAAAAAAAACAATGGGAACACTGTGCGCCCGATTTGTAGTTCATACTGATTTTTGTAATGCTGCTTTTCTATAGATAGAATAGATGCTGTGCTTGCCCGTTTTTTCTGTAATTGTTGATATGAACAGTTGGACAGTTGACATTCGCCGTTTAATCGTAACATTACAACGCCTTCGTTCGTTTTGCGCTATCGTTTGAAGAGATACTTTCGTTGCTTCTAGATTTGAAATAGAATAGCAGTTTTGAATTTCAGCATCACATTATCACATTCATCGCAAAATCATGTTCACTCCGAGAGCTTATCAGCTGCGCATGGAGTCACAGCAGGGCAGTGTACAAAAGTTTGTTAAAGCCAAATGTTTCTGTGTTTTGGGTGTAAAATAGTGTGAAAATTAAAAAAATATATACATACAAAATGGGGGCAGCAGCGCCCGGCTGCGCTCTGTATTGGATTTATATAGTCGTACTCTTATAGAGCTTTTCTACATTTCTGACAAGCTTCGATGTGGGGTTGGTTAGTAAAAGGAAGACGCAAATTTAAACCCTCATTGGCTAGCGGTAACAAAACAAGTGATCGTAAACAATCGGATTGAAGTTCCTTTTTTCCATCAGACGAGCATCAACACGGTTCGAAATTGAAGAAAAGCTCCCAATAGTAGAACATGGTAGTAGATCGTGTAGTTAATCGTGCCAAACATAAATTGCATCGTTCCGTTTTGTTCTTTTATTGTATGTTCCGTAGCAGGGCGAAGCTGCTGATCAGTAGCAAGTCATGTGTATATTGTTTGTGTCATTATTCAATCGCTAGTTCGCTGTAGTGTGTATTCTAGTACGCGCAAATCTCTCATCAATAGTATGGAATGCAAATTGTGCTACATTGTGCTGCATCAACAATAAGGAACACGTTGAGCTAAGAAAAGAAAGCATGCGCTCGACGAGCCGATAGCATTGCATTGTACATTTCATAAAGAATAATGTTATCCCCATTTTAATTACGCATTTCTCTTCTTCCAACTGCTCACTACTGCCACCGCACACACCACACTACCGATGTTGCTCCTTCTAACAAATGTCCCGTCATTTTTCAGACATCCGTCAAGGGACTTCGAATATTTTCCGGACGAAAAGATACGCCTGTGATAAATTAACTTTTGCCTGCTTTTAACGGTTCCGATTTTGTTTTTTTTTTGTATTGCGCGTTTCTAAAACGCTTTTATGAGATAAACACAACATATTCACGGTTCACACATCGACCGAGAAGAAGCATACTTTTCCGGCGGCATCCGTGCGGTGTTGTTTCTGTGTAGCATGATAGTTTGACGATAAAGCCAGACCATTTTCCTCCCACAGCAAACCACCCCCGGCGTTCGCCCAGGAGCCCGCTACGCATAAATATATCCACTATAGTGGCAAATTTAATAAATTATGATTTTGGGGTTTTCTGCAAACCATCATGTTAGTGCTTTTTAGGAAAAAAACCATTACTCCACGAATTGGGTTTTACCGTGGTAGCTGAAATAGTAGCAAAGCATTAAACAAAGTAATTGCTTTCCAATAGAATAATTTGCTTGCGCAAGTGTTAGCAAGCACGGAGGAGAAAAGCAAAATAGCAGTAGTCGTCAGCCTGTTGTGTTTCTGCTGCGGATTGTTACGCATCTGCTCACGGAACAGTAGACGCAAAATAAAAAAGGAAAACAATGTCTATCGGGTATTCTACATAATGTGATGTGTAAATAGCGTTAGTCGTAATAGTAGCGAAACACACAAGAAGAAGAAGAAAAAAAACTACTAAAATGTTTCCACAGTAAACAACCCGTGTGTCGTCTATCCTGCTGTGTAATGGTACTACTAAGACAATCTAATTTCACTAGCAGCGGAAGCGGAAGCCTTCTGCCACGCGCCCCCTGTGCATGATTGGTAATTGAGTTACCTTTTTACGAAAAAGTAAAAACAACACTATTGCTATAATTACACCCAATTACTAACGCTAACCACTAATTACTAAACTGCTATTTACTAACTTACCACTACTATTACTCTAACGTGTTGTTGAAGAAATGAAATATCAACGTTTTAAAAACGACATTACCCACCACCGGTTCGTAAACAAGAAAGACAAACAAAAACTAGTGAGAAATGTTTTAAAACATACGATTACAGAGACTAGAGACTAGTTGAATTATGATTAGCGCGCATGGGAGCAGCATTTTAAGCGGAAGATCAAGATTAAAAAAAAAGACTCAACCATCGGTAGAAACATGTGCTTAGTTTAGGGAAAAAAATGTTTAAATTATTAAGAGAAAAAAAAGAAACAAACGTTAGCAAAACCAACCGCAACACAAAACGCACACACACACACAGTTGTCCATTGTGCTCTGATGCTTACACGGATTGTAAAACTCTCTAAACATATTTGCCAAAGGTGAATGTTATCGCTATTTAGGAATCTGTTTAGGAGGAAACTGGTTTAGGCGCATTTACTAAACGAATACTGTTTATGTACTGTACTGTTAACAATCAAACCTATATACTCTCTACTTTTTATCGTATTTGGTCGAAGAAAATTGATTGTAATTGGTGTATGTGTGTGTGTATGGCAGAAAAGATCTCACCGTTTCCGCAACAAAAAAAAGAGGTGAACTCGCGCGATCGCTCATACTCTACTGATACTAGGTATATTCGGCACGGATGGGCCCGATCACGACATCTATCTCCTATGAACAATAATAAAGCTGGAACACCACTAGTGAGAGGTGTGTAATAGAAAAGCTGCAAAACATGTGTGGGTGTTGTTTCTTACTCAGCTCATTGATACTCGAAGGGCTTCGGTGTCCACCGGTCCCGACTCGTCGATCTGATAGAAGCCATGCTTCGGTGGGGCCGATGGTCCAAACACAACCGTGCAGCGTCGATCGTTCGAGCTTAGCGTGGTGCGGGAAAGCTGCAAGCGCGTGTGCACCAGCGTACTCCAGGCGAGCCCCAGCGCCGGAACGTTCCGCTGGTCGTCCAGCGTGGAAGAGTCGATCACCGAACGGACCTGGTTCGTTACGCAGATGGCAAAGTTGTGCCGCTCCTGCAGCTGGTGCAGCCGGTGCACTATCGAGCGGAAGGTTTCCGCCCGCGAAATGTAGTCCCTTTCCTCCACGAATGGGCTCGCGATGGAATCGATGATGAGCACACTGATTTTTGTGCTTTCCAGCAGCTTGGGCAGGCGATCGAACAAACAGGCCATCAGGGTAGGCTAGAAAAGGAAGAAGGCGAGATGAATTGAAAACGGTCGCACACATAACGCACAACGAAGATATGGGTTGCCGAACATACCACACACCATACGTGCTCCACCAGTATGTGGTCCACAAAGTTATGGTCCCGGACGGCATCATCCGCACTCTGCTGGCGTTTGTATTCTGCCTCCATCTGTAGTAGCCTGCGCGAAGGAAACCTATGCTCGGTGCAGATGTACACCACGCAGGAGTTCGGCACGGTGCGCTGGGCCGTCAGTGCTAGCTTTAGTGCGATCTGTGTTTTGCCCGATCCCGGATCACCCGCCAGCTCGAAGATTCCCCGGGCACCGATACCGCCACCCGTAAGCCGGTCGAAAACCGGCACACCGAAGCTCACCTTACGCCACCGATCGGCATGTTTGGTCAATATTTCACTGCCTGTAAGTACGGTAGGGTTTCAATCCGTTGTTTTCGTGATAAAACGGCAGCAGCCTTACCACTGGAAAAGCCTTCAAATTCTGATTCCATCGTTTGCGGGACGAGCAACGCAACATAAACACGTTCTACACTTTGCGCGCCATTTTTGTTTCTGGCAACACGTCTGCTGGCATTTCCTTTGACACCTAGATTATTCAGAGTAGTGATGGGTAAAATTGGCAAAAATCCGGAGTCGACTCCGATCCGACTCCGATAATTTCGGCACCGACTCCGGAAGGTAGGTCCGCCCAGCATTATCCGGAGTTGTTTGGAGTCGTTCGGAGTCATTTGGAGTCGTTCGGAGTCATTTGGAGTCGTTCGGAGTCTTTGGGAATCGAAGGCATACCGAGCCACCCGGAGTCGTTTGGAGTCGTTCGGAGTCGGTCGGAGTCGTTTGGAGTCGTTTGGAGTCGTTCGGAGTCGTTCGGAGTCGTTCGGAGAGGTTCGGAGTCGTTCGGAGTCGTCTGGAGTCGTTGGGAATCGAAG
This sequence comes from Anopheles arabiensis, assembly GCF_016920715.1. Classification (NCBI taxonomy): domain Eukaryota; kingdom Metazoa; phylum Arthropoda; class Insecta; order Diptera; family Culicidae; genus Anopheles; species Anopheles arabiensis. The sequence continues at coordinate 41,234,565 of NC_053517.1, read as the reverse complement.
GCATCCAGAGTCGTACGGAGCCGTTCTGAGTCGTTCGGAGTGGTTCGGAGTCGTTAGAAGTCGTTCGGAGTCGTTCAGAGTCGTCCTGAGTCATTCGGAGACGACCGGAGTCGTTTGGAATCGAAAATATCCCGAGTCGTTCGGAGTTGTTCGGAGTGGTTAGAAGTCGTTCGGAGTCGTTCGGAGTCGTTCTGAGTCGTCCGGAGTCATGCGGAGTCGTTCGGAGTCGGCAGGAGTCGTTCTGAGTCGTCCGGAGTCATGCGGAGTCGTTCGGAGTCGTCCGGAGTCGTCCGGAGTCACCCGAAGTCGTCCAGGAGTGGTCCGGATTCGGCCTTTGCAACCAAGACTTGTATATGAAGCGCACGCGCAAAGTGAAAGACAAAAAACACAACGAAATAAAATTCGTTATCACAAGCACATTGCACCGGACGGCTCCTGTTGACTCCGACCAACTCCTTTTCGTGTGGACTCCGGACGACTCCGGGTGACTCTGGACGACTCCGGGTGACTCTGGACGACTCCGGATGAATCCGGACAACTGCGACTTCGGGTAGAACTAGTGGTTCCCATTTTGCCGGACTCGTAATCGGACTAACAATAGCCGGAGTCGGATCGGAGTCGTGGGTGCGCTTCAAAAAGCACATCACTACTCCAGAGATCAACAGTTTGTTTGTTTGTTTGCGTTCTTCTGGACTGGTTCAAGGTCAACGTTTCTTAAAAGGCAAAACATACAATTTGTGCATTGCCATGGTAACGATCGTTCATGGGGTTGTTCGTAGAATTATCTACCAGAACCTTTTCTTGGCTTAATTTCCTATAAAAACTTTAGAAAATTCACGGGTCAAATTTAATTATTAGAACGTTAATTATTTACGATAAAAATCACAAGCAAAAACATATTCGTTTCTTGAAAAATATAATATTTTATTCAGTTCGATTGTTAATGAAGGGGTTTGATTGGATAGGTTTGAGCTGGCATTTGCAAACGGCAGAATAAGTAGTTGCTTGTGGTAAAAGCACGCCTTACAACTCATAATTTATAGCCATTCTACGATACGATACGATGCAGTTTTTTTTCTCCAAAATACTAACGCGGACATTCAAACCGTCAAAGCGCTCGCTACGGAGCTATCGAACCTAAAATCGTACAATTTTAACCCATGATGAGTATGATGATGCCTTCCCTGTAAGCGATGGCTGCACGTTTAACGACGGTATGCCCGTATACTTGTCGCGGCTTAGCGGCTTGTTTCTTGGACGCTACCCCACCCAGCAGTCGATACACGCCGTTCATTTGGTATTTGTTTTGTAACGAGAAATTCGAGGGAGACAATTTCGTAATTTTCACTTGCCTTGTTTAATTCCCATCCCAAACATTTGCTTGCCTCTTGCGCCTGAACTTTATAATACTTTTGATACTGTACAACGGTTGTAGTGTAACGGTCGTCCCGTCGGAAAATCGGTTCGGTTTCGGCTTCATTGCGTTCGTCTCCTTTTTGTAGGGGGTGTCGCGATCGGTACTCTTGGTTCGTTGTTATTTTTGCACATTTTTGAACTACGTAAAATGGGGTTTAATAAGTTATTTTCTACACAGACAACACAAAAAAACAAAAACACACATAATAGTGTATTGCCACAATGCGATGCGAAATGCGATGAAAAGGTGGGGGTGCGTCGGCAGGTCGGATGATCCTAGCTACTAGCACCTGCGCAATGTTATGGGGTTGGAAGCGTGGAAGTTTGCGCTCACAAAGTGTGTGGTCGCGGCTCTGTCAATGGACCGTTAGCATCGGCATCATAGTCCACTTCCACGCAACCTCCGCCACCTCCGCCTTACTCAACAGCCTGTGGTTTGGTCAGTCTTTTAGCACCGCGGCTAGGCGGTCCCTTCGGTTTGGAGAACTGTGGCCGAAGGTTCAGCTTGCGCGGATGCAGCTCCTCGTGCAGGAACTCCTCGGTCAGCTCGGCACCATTATCGATCTCGAGCTTTTTCGCCACCTGTATGCCGTGCTTTTCGATCGTCGCCGAAAACGGGCCCTTGCAGCTGGAGTACATCATGCGCTCGCGGATCGAGCAGCTGTACCCGGGCATCGAGTACACGAACACCACGCTCTCGAGATAGTTGCCCTCGTGGTGGTGCTTGAAGATGTACAGATGGTAGCGGGCGTGGTCGGTCGGTATTTGGGCCGGCAGCCCGGTCAGCTCGATGTTGTCCGCCTTCACCAGGTGTATCTTTTCCTCCTCGAGATCGATGCGAAACTGCAGATAGTTGTAGCCGCCGCGGCGCATATCGTGCAGCGCTTGGGCGACCGCGTCCGCGATCGGACAGTTGATGCCGCCGAGCGTCTGCTGCTTGGTGTCGATGCCGAAATCTGTCTTCACCTCGGTTTTGCGCAGCTCGGCCAGCTCCTCCTCCCGGCTGGTCAGCGGAGCGGGCGTGTTAAAGTCCACCTTGTGCTTCTGGTAGCCCTGCAGCGTCGTCTCCTCCTTGGACGTCGCGTTCAGCTCCTCCTTGATGTGGCCGGAGCCGAACTCCAGCTTGAGCGTCGCCTTCGTCGAAGCGTACAGCATTTTCTGTCGCACGGTGGCCGATTCCGGCACCCAGCTCATCAGCAGCCATGCGTACCCGGTGGGGATTTTGTAGTCCAATCTACGGGTTTAACGAACAAGGATTTTTGGAATGTTTGCTTGCTTTGATGGTCACCAGTGCCGATTACCTGTAAAGAATGTAGCACGGCGTGCTCTCCTCGATCAGCGGTCTCACCAACGTATCGTAGTCTTTCTCCCAGTCTCGCTTCACATCACTGTGGCTTACCAGCCGGAGCTCCTCTGAAGACGGGGGAAAAAATAAACAAACAGATATATTTCATAGATTAAATTTTTTGTCAACAAAATAACGCAAAAATAGGTCGCATTTTTACCATTTTCAATAGAAACTTTCAGAACCCGGGTTTTTCCGTCTTTGCATTTGCCAAAGAACTTCAGAAGCTCGGCGTTTGCTGTGGGGGTAAAGGAAAAAAAGTGATTAACCATTGTCCTAGCTGGTGCGGTCTCCGCGTTGTCGGGGGTACAAAGGGGAGATGATGCATCCCCCGGTTTGGGGCGGCGACGATGATTGATTCATTTTCCGTCCAAAGGGGGAATACCTACCCTTGATGCCAGTTTGGTGCGACATACTACTATTCGGATGCACTGAGCTCGAGGGATAGAAGCACTTTTAACAATGTAGCAGTCTGGGCTAGGGCTAGGGCTAGGAACAAAACACAAACAGAAAGTGGGCAAGTTTGTCTGGCGAGAGATCACAATTTTCTTTTTTGCCCGAGCAATGAATTTCACTTGTGACGATTACATCAAAATCAGCTGTCAAAGTCCGCCCCCCTCCTTTCCGACAGTTGTCAAAGTGATCGTACGAAATTGTATCGCCCGCAGGCCAAAACCCGGTTTTCGTGTGCTCACCAACGCTCGAAATCGGGGTGATTTTCCCTCGCTGGCGATTGTTTTTGTAAGTCGTTGTGAGGGTTTTTGAGGGTTCAAGATGGCCGCCAAAAAGTTCGCGCTGGTGTGTGATTGTGTTGGTGGGCAAAATTAAATAGCCAAAAAAATAAATACACTCCAACACCTCCCCCCCCCTCTCATTGAACCCACGGGCTCCTACATTTCATGTGTGTACCATATTACCATCTGCGCTCCGCCGTCTCTCTTGCTCATACATGTTCCGCCTTCGCATCAGCTGATCCGCTGGTGGCTTTTTATGAACATTCTTCATTTGTGGGTGATCTTGACGTTGAGGAAATCGCGTAAAGGAGGTATTGAATTTTAAAAGGCGCTTTTATTAATGTACTTATTTCATGCTAGTTTTGACGAGGCCATTCGCGTGCCTTGCCATTTGATGGTCACGAAGGTATATCAAACAAGCGTAGGTATACGTCGAACTCAAATAAGTAAAAAAAAATACATGTTTCATGCATGATCATCATACTCCACTGCTTGTATGAAAGTAATATGTGATATTTCAATACATATAATAGGTTCCGGATTTCTTTCCATACCAAGATTCCGGAAGATTTTCCCACTTGGAACTGTTATCATTTTTGCTCTTTCAAGACAACAAGCAACATTGCCATGATATCAATGTCCGACGGGCACACCATTTTCCGAGCCGTACAGGCAAAAACTACATATTTTTTCCCCAAAACTATCATTTTCCGCAGTCACAGACTTTACCCAAGCGCCACAGATTAATCTTAAACGACTGGAAAATTGAATATCCATAGAAAAATAATGAAAGCTCCACAGCTTCATTGGTTTGATCAATAGATGGCGTATTACAACTCATCATTATATTGCTATCCTTTTCTTGAAATGTGTTTCGACAAGTTTCATCTTATCATGACCTATATAGCCTTATAACTTTCTGAGCAAAAATCTATAGGAATGGTCGTGTGGTCAGACATATAGGTATCAACACCAACGACCATTACTCAAATCTCACATGCCTCAGTGCTGGTGGTTTTCCGTTGGAGTTTAGTATTTAAACAATCGTATCGCCGTTCTAGTTCTAGCGATGCATAACTTCAATGCGAAACCATACAACAGTACAGAGGAAATGAGAAAGCTCTCCTCCAAGCGATGAAGCTCAACTAGTTGGGGTATCCCACCAACAGAGAGCGCCACCAGCTTTTTCGCTATTTTTAGAATGCATGAGTCGTTTGCCGTCTGCTAAACGAAGTCTTTCTATATTCCGTTTAGGTAGAGAACTTGAGTCGTTTAGAAGCCGTTTAGTGGTCGTTTAGTGGATTTGTGGCACTTGGGATGGATGCCTCCTTCCACCCCTGGCTGTATCGCCCACTTGATTCAACTACCGAACTCACTGCGAGTTTCCGCGTATCAAACACTCTGGACGTGGTGACGGGTGCGTGCCAATGGGAAACGAATCGAATCCGAGGTTGCAGTCAGAGTCGCTATCAAAGTGTTCGTGTTGACCCGAATGATTGGTGCATCGAGTTTAGGCCAGGTCTTGCACCTATTTTACAAGTACACACATCTTTATAATTATTTATACTTCATATCCTGAAGGCTTATGGAGCATATTGGCGCGTATACTTCGGTTCAATTTTGAATTGTACTATCGATGTATTCAATTGTCCGTCAATATGTATTCAGGTGCATAAAGGCGTGTTATGCATACACCGATGTTTGTGGTGGCCTTAAGGGCCGTGTCTGTGCTTCATCGCATGCGATTTTATCGCACGTGCTGTCCGACGCTTTTTCGATTCATATTGCGAATATTTGATGATTTTAATAGTTTAACGATTATGAAAAATTAGTTTGTGGTTGTTCCTTCAAAACACCACACATATAGTTTGACAAATAACATCGGATGCGGCGTCCGACGAAATCAATTTTTTTTATTCCGTCGTACGACGAAATCGCACGTCCGACGTTATCTGTCAAATTCCATATAAAATTTTGACAGGCCTTCGGATAAAATCGCATCCGATGGAGCACAGACACGGCCCTAAGTGGTGGCCTAAAAATAGCAAATTAATACATCAGGATGAGCGTACACTGTAGCACTGTGTAATGATTACAACATACCTACGACTTGCAAAGTACCCGGTACAGCACCATGCATTTGTGGCAAAATGATTACCTGCAAGATGAAAAATACCACACCTTGTTAATGTAATGCTTAAGATCATGCATTTTGTATCAAACTGACCAGCCGCCGGATGTGTTATCTGGTTTCATCCCCAGATCTTTTCCTGACGCTGATTTTTTCCTGACGTATGCCTCTTTGAATTGAGGTCCTATGCGTTGCGCAGCTTTCCTATTCCTTATCCATCAATTCAATTACATTAATACTAAACTGTCATCGACTCCGATGCAAATAATTGAACAAAATTGCACACATTAAATTTAGTCAACCACCAAGTTTGTTTACGTAAGGATGTAGAGAAAGGGAGTAAGGAAGGGTAGAGGAAATGAGCGAGATGCAGCGATATTCGAACGTCAAACACCCTCCCCATGTTGTGCGGGACAGCTTGTGGTGAAAACGGCATTTGACAGTGCGTGCACACACACCAATGCACGAGCGCCGCAACACAATACAAGCGCAAGTGGGTGATGACTTTTCGAGGCACTGGTCGTCGTCGTCGTCGTCGTCGTTGTGTGATTATCGGGAAGAAAGAAACAAGAATCCCGTTCGTTCTATGAAAGGGGGTGTTTCGCGATTAGGATCTAGCCAGTGAGAACGAACACACTCACGCAGCGGAAGCAGAACGACTGCAGCGGAAGCTGCGGAACAGGGTAACCGAGGGCACCAGCGCTGATAAATAAGAACGGGGCCGTTGTGCAAGTGGGCAAGATGAGCGAATTCCTGAAATCGGCCATAAACTACTTCAATGCGACACCTACGAACGGGCTGGACAACGATTTCGTCGGCCAGACGGTGGAGGTGGCGAACGTGAAGCTGCGTATCAAGCGCGTTATAGCGGAAGGTTAGTGTTTCGCTGCGTAAAGTGGCTTACAGGGCGCGTTTATCGTTATCGCTGCTGGATAACGGCGAACAGTGATAGTGCGGGGTGGCAATGCAGGCTGCAGCAGCAGCAGCTGTTACTCATCCCGGAATCAGCTTTCGAGTGTATCGAATTACCCTCCCCCACTCGCTCCATCGACCGTCTGATGCCGTCCTTTGTCCAGCGCGCAGCAAATGTCAAGCGCAACCCAAAGGACACTGTGGCGTGTGGGCGTCTGTAGGTGTCGAATGGATCGTTTCTCGTCCTGCTCCTCCATCCAAAGGTCACGCCAGGACGTTGGAGCAACACAGGCTGTGGGGAAATAAAGGGGGGCGGTGGCGCGAACGAACGAATCGCACCAGAGTCTTGCTACCCGTGATTATCTAATTCCTGCGTATCTTTTACTGCGACCGTAGGTGGCTTTGCGTACGTGTACGTGGCGCAGGATGTGCAGTCCAACACGGAGTACGCGCTGAAGCGTCTGCTCGGCACGGACAAGGAGGAGTGCAACAACATCATACGCGAGATCAACTTCCACAAGCAGGTGTCCGGCCACCCGAATGTGGTAAAGTTCGTTGCGGCCACCTTCATCGACCGGACGCAAAGCGCGAACTCGCAGCGGCGGGCGGAGTATCTGCTCGTGTCGGAACTGTGCAAGGGTGGCTCGCTGTACGACTGTCTCGAGCAGGACCTGGCCCCGGAGACGGTGCTGCGGGTGTTCTATCAGGCGACCAAAGCCGTCGCCCATCTGCACAGCCAGCCGAAACCGATCAACCATCGGGACATAAAGGTTGGTAGGAAACATTGGCGTCGTTAATTTTAAATTTAAGTATAACTTATCTAACGCCTCACAATTCTGTACCCTTTTGATCCTTTTAGATTGAAAACTTTCTCATCGGAAGTGATGGGCTGTTGAAACTGTGCGACTTTGGGTCCGCCTCGACTGACAGCTACGCGCCGGACGTAACGTGGAACGCGCAACAGCGCGACACGCTCGAGGATGCGCTCACGCGCTGCACGACCCCGATGTACCGTGCGCCGGAGCAGCTCGACACCTGGGCCAACTATCCGATCGGCATCAAGATGGACGTGTGGGCGCTCGGCTGCATCCTGTACTGTCTCTGCTACCGCAAGCACCCGTTCGAGGACTCGGCCAAGCTGCGCATCATCAACGCTAACTACACCATTCCCGCGAACGATGCGCGGTACGCGTGCTTCAGCGACGTGATTCGCGGCTGCTTGCAGGTCGATCCGCACCAGCGCTTCGATACGGCCACGGTGCTGGAGCGGCTGGCGGCCATTGCCGAGACGAAGGGGTGGCCCCTGAAGGCACCGCTCGGCCTGCTGGGCAAACCGCTCAACTCTCCGCCGACGGGAATGACGCCGGCACCGAGCCCGAGCCACAGCCGACCGAACGGTGGGCTGGTACCGGACCGGCCGGCACCGCCCAGACCCGTGTGCCCGCCCGGCGGCCCGGTGCCGGTGTCGAGCGACGGCAGCCTCCGGAACAAGTACCCCCAGCGGCCACCGGATCCGGTGCGCATGGGGCACGCGAACGCGCCACCGCTGCACTCCGTACCGTCGCCCTATCCCACGCCCCCGGCGCAACAGTTTAGCCAGCCGGCGGCCCCACCGGCGACTGGAGGCGGTGGGCTGTTCTCCTCCATCAAGGGCGGGGCGGGAAGCTTTCTGAAAAATCTTAAAGACACCTCCTCGAAGGTGATGCAAACGGTGCAGCAGAGCATCGTGCGCACGGATCTGGACATGAGCTACATTACGCAGCGCATCATCGTGATGCCCTGCCCGTCGGAGGGCATCGAGTCGGCGTACCGCACGAACAACATCGACGACGTGAAGCTGTTCCTGGACAGTCGCTACCAGCCGACGAAGCTGAGCGTGTACAATCTCGTCGGGCGTAACGGCTGCCCCCGACTGCCGCCGCCAGTCCGCACGGTGGATGCAGGGTTTATCTACGCGCCTGCTCCGCAGCAAGGTGGCAAGGCGCCGGTACTGACCGGGCTGTACTCGCTGGTGGAGGACATTTACGGGTTCCTGAGCGCGGATCCGAAAACGGTCGTCATCGTGCAGAGCCCGGACGGTGGCCGTGCGCTGGCCGCAACGGTGGTGTGCGCACTGCTCGTGTACGCCTCGCTGGTGACGGAGCCGGAGGATGCAATGCAAATGTTTGCCATCAAGCGAACGCCACCGAATATGCGACCGTCGGAGCTGCGCTACCTCTACTATCTCGGCGACATCGTGCGCTCGGTGCCGCATCTGCCGCACTACAAGCCGGTCACGCTGGTGTCGCTTGCCGTCACGCCCGTGCCGCGCATGACCAAAGCGCGCGATGGCTGCCGGATGTACGTCGAGGTGGCCACGGCCGACCGGACCGTCTTCTGCACGCTGCAGGATTACGAGCGGATGCGGCTGTACCACACCTCCGAGGGTAAGATTGCGCTCGCGATGAACGTGACGGTCTGTGGCGACGTTACGATCAGCCTGTATCATGCACGCAACGCCCTCGGTGGGATGGGCCGGCCGCAGGGTCTGAAGATATGCCAGCTGCAGTTCCACACCGGCTTCATACCCGAGGAGGAAACGCTGATCAACTACGATCGGGCGGAGCTGGACGAGGTGCCGGATCTGGAGCACGTGCCGCAGAAGTTCAGCGTCGCGCTCAGCGTTTTCGTGGGCGACTCGGAACGGCCGCCGGCTACGCAGCCGCCGTGGCGAACGCCGAAGGCATCGCGCGATCCCCGCACGCTGTTCGCGTCCCAGCTGGAGTATGAGGAGAACGTTGATAATTTCGTCACCAAACCGAGCAGCTCAGCGAGGGCAACTGCAGGCGAATCCACCGCACCACAAAAGCCACCTCCTCCACGACCGGCACCACCATCGCCGCAACCGATGCATCGAGTGCTAGGCGACGACATACCGCGCAGGGGATCGTCCGGTACTCCACCCGTGCTGGCAGCGGCCGAGGAACGTGAGGCTGACCTTTTGAACCTAAACAAATCTAGTCAAGGACGACCGGCACCGGAAGAGTCGCCAGCCCCGGTTCCGAAGATTGAAGAAACGTACGATTTGCTTGGAGGGCTGTCACCCCCGGTCGTGAAAGGCGGAGCATTCGCTGGCTCCGGTGTGAGAAGTACGCCGACCTCCTCAGCCGTACTGGATGACATATTCGGAACGCTGGATGATGCGGGAGCGCCAACGGGCAGCACGCTTCCCACCACCAAGTCCAGCAGTGATTTAAGCGGGCTGAATCTAAACTTTGACCACTTCGGTGGGGTGGCCCAACCGGCCAGTGGTGCTGCTCCCTTCACCAACGGTGCCGGCCAGTCCGATGCTTCGGCAAGCAATGCGAACAACAGCTTTGGCTTCGATGCGTTCGCCGGGGTCGCGCCACAATCCATCTACAACAGTGCCGCCCCAGCGGGCGCACCCTCGCAACCCGCCCCAGCGGCCACCGCTGCGTCGAAAGATCCGTTCGCGGATATTGGCAACCTGGCGGCCGGTTTGGGCGGCGGCATTAGTGCCGGCGCGAGCGCTGCCGGTTGGGGTGGCAAACCGGGAACGACGCCGAGCCCACGCTCGACGCAGTTCTCCAGCCCGACGCACCAGTTCAGCGGGGCGAGCACGGCAAACCCCTCGCCGAGGGCACCCTCAACACCCAACCATCAAATGCGCAGTCCGAACGATCCCAGCCAAGCGCAGTCGCGCCCCGACTACAGCCGATCGCACTTCGAACCACCGAAGAATGGAAGCAACGGCAGTGCGAAGGACGCACCAGGGGCTGGTGTTGGCGGTGGTCGATCGGGTGACATATTCGGTGACATTCTTGGCCAGCAGGGCTATTCGTTCGGCAGCACCAAAAACCAGGGGCCGCGAACGATGAACGATATGCGCAAGGAGGAGTTGGTGCGGGAGATGGATCCCGAGCGGGTGAAGCTGATGGAATGGGTGAGTAGTAAACCGCATTGATCTAATTGTGCTTATTGTTATTGAGTCGGTATGTGCATCTCTTTCCCTTTCTGCCACTCTTTTAGACCGAAGGTAAGAAGAACAACATCCGCGCGCTACTGTGCACCGTGCATACCGTGCTCTGGCCCGGCGCTAAGTGGACAAAGTGTGAAATGCATCAGCTGGTGTCGGCAGCGGATGTGAAGAAAATTTACCGCAAGGCGTGTCTCGCTGTACACCCCGACAAGGTAGGTCAAATGCGCCATTTGCCCAAAACTTGCTTCCGCCTGACCTTCCGTAACACAAGGAGTACAATTGCAATCGCAACGCTTCGTCCTTTTCAGCACACCGGTACGGAGAACGAGAGTATGGCTAAGATGATATTCATGGAGCTGAACAACGCGTGGACCGAGTTCGAAAGCGATGCCACCCAGCAAAATCTGTTCGCCAATTAAGAACACACTGTTGCGTGCGTTATTACTGCTGCTGATGCCAACCCAGATCGGTAGGTGATGGTTTGTTAGCATATTGCAGTTGCTTATTTTTGTCCCAAAGAAAACCGTACAGATTCGGCCAATGCGAGTCGAAGTAAGTTTTCTTTTGCGTGTGGGTTCTCTTTACAACCGCGGCAAGCATTTTCGAAACATCACTTTCTTCTCCCGTTTTACGTTAAACAATTAGGAGAGTTTTAATGCATCGAACTATCAGTGTGTGTGTGTTCCTTTTCCTAGTAGAAATAGTACACTTCTTCCAACTGTAGAAGGGCACGTAAATGGCCGACATTTCCGAACAGTGTCACAGCACTAGATTAAAGAGCCCGGGCCAAGGCGTGGCAAAGAACTGAACTGGCAACGGTTGATTGATGCTAATGTGATAATTTGTCCCCTACTTTTGTGTTTTACTTTTATCGAAAGTGCACTTTAAAACATCACACCGTTTCAGGGTTTCGCTGATCGTACTGTTGAGGGCAAACCCGTACAGGTTGTCCGTTCGTTCCGTTAGCGCTGGTATGGGAAAATTCTCGTGCATATGCAGCGAACCAGAAATTATATTTTATTCCAATGCATTCCACTTTAACAATGGATGCTGAGTATTGAAATGTTATCCCGTTGGATAAGCAACGATAAGCTGCAAATTTGAGGCCAATCATTCAGTGATTCTGAAAATTGCCCATTTTTTTGCTGTATGTCGATTGAAATACAAACAATAACCTTGCTTTTTCTTCCCCTTAAAGTACCTTCTACAAAAGGTACTGGTTTTAAGAAGAATAAACTTGAATGTTCCATCAACGGCTCAGTATGTGAAGCTTTAGTGACAGTCGCTTTCAATGATAACAAAAAGAAGAACAGAAAAAAAACAAAGATAAACCAGCAGAATTCCGCATTAAACGTATGCTCGGAATGGTATATATCACAATAGATCAATTAACACTAAAATACAAACTTTAGGGTGAAAACTAGCTACCAATTATGAGACACGAAACGTTACGTATGGCACGCAAACAAACCTATATTTAACCAGCATAAGATGAATGTTAATCCATTAGCACTTAACAAAAAAAAAAAACACTTAACAAAACAAAAAGGTCCAGAAAGCAGAACAGAACTAAGTAAGCGTATTGTAATTTAAAACAGGAAAATTTTAGCAAAACCGCATACTGCAGCTGCTGCTGCTGCTTGCCCACGTTGTTGATTGTTCATTACTGTGTGTATGTGCGTAAGCCAGTAACTTATTCCCTCTAATATGCGGTGGTAGATAATGTGAAATGTAATGCAAATTCGCTCAGATAAATATGTATATTGTGTAGGATATGTAATGACCGCTCGACAAAAGAATGTGTTGGGTGGAATGTGTGGCGGTCGGCGGCAATGTGGAGGGGGCAGTTGTAGAAGACACCTTATGGAGGATTCACGTGAACCGGTACAGTTGTTGAATAATGGAAGTTATATATGCTTTTTACGCCGTAAAGCAGCAATGGACAGAGTAGAAAGTTAGTTGATCCACGGAAAACAGATGCTATTACTAGATTGATGATTTCAACTGCAAATGTTATCATAACGCTCTAAAGGTAAGTTACGTTAGGTGTAGGTTTCTTAGTTTCAAAGCTTTTGTTAGTTTTTCACAAGGATGATGCAGGCATGAGAAAAAGAGGAGGGAGAGCAAGAGAGAGAGAGGTACTGATGATGTAAGCCGGAATGTGAATATTGTAACAAATATTGCTCAGCACGACGAACGACGAAGCGACAGGGGGTAGAACGATTTGTGTCGTAAATCCGTTATACTCAACAGGATAAACAAGACTACTATGATCGCTTTATCGCAACGCGGTGTGTTACGCTAGGTGAGGGGTTGAACGGAACTGTGATGTTTAGCTTTGGCCGCAAACCCTGCCGCCTTCCGGAATCCCGTGCTGGGCAGAGTAGAGTGTAAGGTGATCGAATCCTTACAAACGACATCGTTTCAACATGCGTGTGGGATAGAGATTATTGCAATGATTATATATGTGCATTATTTTGATTGGTAAATACCGGGAAAAGGGAACAATCGCAGAATGTGTGTGTGTGTGTGTGTACAACTATGCGATTGCTGTGTGCAGCCAGCTGCTGTGAAAGCATAAGGATGTTATGGAAGGGAACGGTTCGCTGTAGAAAGTTGCAAAGCAATAACGAAACGCGAAGGTTGATCAAGGGGCAGAAGTCACACGTGGCAGAAAGGGGTAAAGCCCTACCTAAAGGGTAATTAGTGTAGGGTAATAGAGCAATCGAATGCTTTGCTCGTTGATGGATATGTGCTGTTGCCGTGCTAGGTGATGAATAATTTCAGTTTTCTTTGCTATCCTCACTCGATAGAACATTATTTATTTGCAATTTGCAGGCTTACTTTAGTGTGCAGTAGGAGGACGATGAGGAGGGAGAGGAGTGTGGTACATTCTAATGTAAAACCTGTAACGTTCCATAGATTAATGAATACTGTTTACCCTTGTTTGATTGTAAAAGAAAGATGAACGTGGTGGCTGTATGGGAGGAAGAGTGGAGGAAGAGACATATTTCCAGCTATACAAATCTACTGTTACACGCAAAGTAGGATGCGCGAACGCATGAAAAATTATTACACCTTCCACTTGTACTCGTATACACAATCTATCAGAAAAAAACCCTTATATATTACGTAAATACATAGCGTTGAATGATGAACATAATGTGTGCGTCATGTGTGTTTGTGATTAATTTAGCGTTTTGTGAAGGACGATCTTTTCAACGGTAAACGGTAAACGATCATTTCTGCAATTTGTGCTACGGTGGTGTAATCATTCAAATTATTTTCCTCTTATTGATTAACTGCTTTTGTGGAATGTTCCTTCAAAAAACAGCTATACGATCGTTAGATGCAAGTAGTGTCGCGTAAAGTAGTGTTCGTCTTGAAAAGGCATTCTCGCCTGCTCAATTAGAAATGAAAATTGAAGGCTCAATGTAACTCCAAATGTGCAATGTAGCTCCTTACGTTTAATGTGATGCTACAAGCTCATTGTAGTTCCGTAAGCTCAATGTAGTTACGCCCGTTTTTTCTGTTGATATTCTGTTGATAATTTAACATTTGCTGATATTCCGACAAATCATGATACAATCCCAGGGCTTTCAAATTGCACCCAACACTATGCGTAATAAATATCACACCGTGTCCACTCTATCCGAACGTAATTTACATAGAGACTCTAATGTCTAATATTTCACTATTAACTAATAAAACCAACAGTTAAACTGAACTAACTGTCTGCCATGAGTTTCTCACAGGTTCATAGTTCATAGTATATCTAGAAAACTACTCGTCACATACGATCTGGATTATAATCATAAATCGCAAAGCATTCGCAAATTGTATGTAATCTGTGGGGATCTTGTGATTCACTTACACATGACTCATTGCAGATCAAAAATTCAGCTTATCCTGTTTGGCGTAGTCACCGGTGCTACAACCGCTTTGCGGTCTTGGCTTACCTCAGGAGTGTCTGAGTCTGCCAGTCCGTTATCCTTGCCTCAATGGCGGACGCATCCACATTATTATTACATTATCAAAATTACATCATTGTTTTGAGGAATAAGCTACAGACCTTTTATTATTCATTACTTTTTCACTAAATGTGATTCTCGAATCCAATCCTCACTTTTATGGGAATCATTGACGCACAGAGAATGACATTTTTGTAAACTTTGTTTTATCAATTTTTTCAGTTATAAACTAGTCTTTTGATGTTGACATAGGCGAAAGAACTCAGTTGAAGCCAGTCTGGTCAAATTAACCTGTTTGTTAGTTTATTTCATCATTTCCTACCTTCTTTGTTCATTGTGGGTGTCATCACTGTATATTGGTTTTCAAAAACAGAAGCCAAATAATGTTCGTATATGATATGTGATTTATTTTGCAATAAACATTATGTTAAGTTGTGGAATAAATAATTAACCATATGATGATAATAATGTAAAATACGCTGTAAGGTAGTCATGAAAAGTCATGGAAATGCATAGGAAGTGGGACAGAAACGTTCGCCAACGCTTCAGTTCAATCCGGGTCGGCAATGGGAGTAGGGAACTCGCTAAGCGAAAAGGTGTCACTCTTCAGCAGTGGCACAGCCGCCGGAGGTTTGCGATGTTTTGATGGTTTGGAATGGTACATCACCCAGTTGTCTGGTCTGTGGAGAACGGTATTGGAAGGAAGATTACATTTAATCCACGTTGATCTATTAGTGGGACAGGGCGTTTGTCGTTGCTTTTACGTACCTGTCTATGCTGGTCAGCAGTACGAATGGTACCAACGAGATGGCACTCGGTTTTTTGGTCGATGTCTTCAGTCGGTGGTTGGTCGGTCGTTTGTGTTTCTGTTTCGTCACCGACGTTCGTCTGTCTTTGCCTGTGTCGTCACGTATCGCACGTTGGTCCGGCTGACTGTCTTTGCCCGTCCAGTCGTCGTCGTCAATCATTCTCGGTCGATTATGTTTCGTTCTGGTCAGGGTTGATCCATTGTCCTTGTCTCGTTTTCCCCCGTTCAGTAAGAGTCCAACGTACTTGTCTGAGTAGTCGTCTAGTAGTAATTGCTCGTGATGAGCCGGTGCGTATCGGTGGTAGTTTTCTGTTGCGTCTCGGTACAAAGGTCCAGATGTTCGTCCGTTCATATAGTCAGCGTAGTGTCTTGTTTGCGTTGTTTCGTTTGTCCTATAATAGTTTCGGTAAATCTGTCCAGTACTAACTACGGATGGGCGTACGAGAGGTTCAAAGTGTGTCTGCTCCGGTCGCAAGTATCCGTCATGTTCGTCAAGCGGTAGTATTGTGAGTCGGTCACTGTCATTGTCATTGGTAGAAGTGGACGTATGTCGGGTAGGATTCGGTACCGCATCGTCATAGTCATTGTCGTAATCGTAGATAGAGAAAGATTCGGAAAGTTTCATAGGAAGATCCCCGGAAGTGGAAACCCCAGAGCGTGTAGCAGCAGTTCGAGAAAGCACAGTAGAGTCGTCTTTGGAGAGAGTAGTGTTAATAGCAGTAGCGAAGAGGACAGTATCATTCAGAGCGGCACTACTGTTAGTGGATAGGCTACGTCCCGCAGTGGGAAGGCTTTTAAAGTCCACAGAAAAGACAGAAGTTTGAGCGAGTGAGGATGGTTTGAAAGGTTTATTGGAAGGTGTTTTGTGAGGATTATTGTCGGTCGGTGGTCGGAACGTTGACGTGCGTGGTCGCTGTGGTGCATTGTGCTGTGGTGCGTCGACGTTTAGCGTCAGTTTGTCCGACAGTCGCCGTCGTGGGGTCGTGGTGCGTAACGGTCTGCGAGTGTCAAAGTAAGGGTTGGGCGGAGGAGGAGGTGGAGGTGGCGTCGGTGGGGCCGTATAGTAGCCTCCTCCGTATGGGGGATAGTACCCGTACGGCGGTGGTGGTGGTGGTTGCGTAGTAGTAGTCGTCGTCGTCGTCTTGGTAGTTGGTCGATGGTAGCCATAGGCAAGGTACGGTGGCGGTAGATCGTAGTCCGTATTGTAATCTTCGTCATAGTCACTGTAGTCTGTAGGTGGTGCGGGTGTCTGATAGTATCCGTAGCGTGCCTCCTGCTCCCTAACTTTAGTCGTCGCTCGCTTAGTACGAGCAAGTTGTCGCTGTCGTTCGGTAGAGTCTGCGTCCGAAGTTACCGTACCGTTTGCGTTGCGTGAAAAGTCCAAATTGCTCGTCACTAGCGGTTTGGTGGCAGAGGACGTTGTCGGTCGTTTCTTTGTGGTCGGTTTACGGGTAGGTTTACGTTTCGGGGTAGGTTTCGTCGTCACCTTCAGGTCGAGTTTGTTGTCAATGGCCGTCGCGGTCGACGATTGTGCCGTTGGTTTCGGTCGCGTCGATGTCGATGGCGTAAAGTCCACTTTGTTGCTTATGATCACGGTTGGTCCCACTGTCAGTGTCGACGATTGAGGTCGCTGTCGGTTCGGTTGTACACCGGTGTTGCCGTTCGTAATGAGGTCTACCTTGTTGATGACGTTGCTGGAGGTCTCGGCCACCAGTGTGGGCCGTCGTGTGGTGGTTGTAGTTGAGGAAAAGGTCGAGGATTGTGCAGTCTCTAGGTCGGTCGTAGATGCCGTACCGTTAGCTACTGTCGCATCGTCATCGTCTTCGTCATCTTCGTCTTCGTCCTCGTCTTCGTCCCCAGTGTCGTTGTTGAATGGGTCGCGTTCTTTCCACGGCGTCAGATCGATCGGCGCCATCAGTCGCGATTCGCACGAAAGTCTCTCGTTCTGACCAAAATCGGCCGGCAGAAACACAAACGGTTGCAGTGTACCGGCTCCTCCGAGCGCTCGGCAAAGGACCTGCGCAAAACCAATCTGTCGGATCGATTCCAGCTGGGCAGGGGTAAACGATGATTCAAAGCCCGGATTTTCGTACCAAAATCGATCACCCTTGCGCAGATTGCTAAACTGTTGCGCGATGATGCAGGAAAAGGTGGGACCTACGATACCACCAACTACCGGACGTTCCGCCAAACCACCGACAAACAGATCAATATCATCTATGGTACGGTAGGCCTTGCGCAAACGATTCGTTGACGCAGGGCCCATGACGCGCTCCAAGTCGGACCAGTCCTTAATCGTCGATAGACCGCACGGTCCACGCCAATTGACGTACGCCGGAAGTCCATGATCGCGGCCCCGCTGGATGTTGATGGCGGCCAGATCGAGCCCGAATGGGAAACCTGCAAGCGAAAGAGCAAATTCGAGCACGATATTAGCGTTCAGATCGTTTTTAAAGAACGTTAAACCATCTCCTCTTTTAAACCTTTCGCCCTGCGCTTACTTTTGGTCTGGAAGAGATGGTTCGTCAGCTCGGCCGTAATGAACTCATCGCGCTTCAGTGCCCGCTGGTTCACCATGCCGCGCAGCAACCGGTGCAGCGAGCCCGGCCCTCCAAAATCGCCCTCCGAAGTGTCCTCGTGCAGGCTGACATTGTTCGCGATGAACCGGTGATGCCGATCCGCCCGCATGTACGTGCTCTGGATGAGCGAGTGGCCGAACCGGAAGGCGGCGGCCGAAAACTCGTTCGCCACGGTCGGGTTCACGTTGGCATCGTAGTTCCGATAGTACCCGCTCGTCTCCAGCTCCAGGTCAAACAGCCGGCAGACCTCCTTCCCGAGCACCAGCGGCAGAAACTCCCGGTAGGTGATGTGCTGGAACAGTGCGCCGACGATGCGCCGCGTCTCCTGGTACACCTTCTCGTCGCTCCAGTGCGGGTTAATGTCGGCGAGCCGCGTCGCGATCTGGTTGTGCTCGTTCACCCATATCATGTGCATCATCAGCAGGCCCGGCTGCTCGCCGCTCCGGCTGTCGCCGGGCCGTATGCACTGATTGGCCAGCGCCGCCCGAAAGCAGACGTCTTCGTGGGGTGGCCCGCGCCCAAACAGCAGCATGCCGTTGCGAAAGATCCGTGCATTGTCGGACGAGCGCGGATTGCTCGAGTAGATGGGCGATGCATCCAGGAAGGAGGTGGCCTGGTTGGTTTGCTCGCGCCAGGATAGGAGACAGTCGCGCCGCTGGCCCGGGGCAGAGCGGAGAAACTCCAGACAGCGCACACCGAGATGCGACAGCCAGGGGTCGTCCTGTGGGACCTTGATTGGTAGGCAGGAGGGATGGGTACTCTCTTCGCCGCCGTTGCAGCAGCGCGGCGTGGAACCGTTAATGCTGCGCGGTTGGGAGGTGGCCGTAATGTCGTGATCGATCAGCTGTCCCCAGAGGGCCAGCATCATCGTCACGGGCGCTTCTTCGTTGCGCGAGCCGTGTACCACGAGGCTGACGAAGCGGGCCGAGGGTAGCGTTGCACCAGTTACGGACCGGCTGGATGATGGAAGAGAACGATAGCAAAATTAGCATTTCTTCAGAATGGCTAGATTTCGTTCGAATATACTATAACTGCACTAACTCCTACGAAGATCTTTCAATAACTTGATTTTGGAAGTGCAAAGTCCAATAAATGAATACGAATCAAATGAACCTTTAAAAGTTATTTGTCAAAACTTATTTTATCTATAAAAGAGATGTATCTCAATAAAATGTCAATTGAAGTTGATATCACAAACTTTAATATTTTTGAAGTTATTAATATAATTAATTTTCGGTCTTATATTTTTATGATAACTTTTGAAAAAAGATGGTTTGAGTTACAAGAAATTCGCAAAAATTGTAAACATTCTATTAACGCCATTTTCTGTATGATAACTTAGCAACATTTAATTGATTCTATGATGACTGCTGGAATTCTAGATACTTTGGAACCTAGCATCCACTCAACTTAACTGAAATTCATCTAATCGCTCACTATCTTCCTGTGGGTGCTTCTTTTCCAAGTACAACTTCACAATATGCACATTTCACAAAGTTAATTTCTAACCAGCTCATTTTCACACATTTTTACTTACCGTATGCCCTCGACACCGTCCTGATATTCCGGCGCCAGAAACCGATGGAACGGCATCTGGGCCGAGCCCCAGCGCGGCCGCCGCGCATTGTTGCACGTCCCGTCGTGCGTCCTGTAGCGCAGGCTGGCCGGCACGCAGCGTGGCGCTTCCCGCGATGGGCACAGCTTTTCCAGCGGAGTTTTCTTCAGCGATATTTTCGGCGGTGCCTGCCGTCCGAGCGCGACATACTCCACGTTGGTGCTGGCGAACGCACAAACCGCGGCGCGTGAAAAAAGTCACAAACATCACAACTATTAGCGCTAGTTATCACTTGCGGTCAAATTAGAATCAGAGTTCATCTTCGCAACCCGCTCAGCCCGGTTCGGCGTAAGTGGAACCCCTCCGCACGAGCTGTCCGCTTTCACTTTCACTCGCCCACGGTTGCATTTTGAGCGCGGTTGTGTGCGGTTTTACGTAGTCCGCCTTTTCTAGGTTACGCTCTTTCTTCTACGGTTTCACGCCCGCCCCTCTACGATCACTTGTGTTCACTGTGGCTTTTTAGCGTTTCGCGGGCCGCACGAGCACCGCACTGTAACGGAACGTGAACCGCACTGACACGGCTTGCCATCGTGACGATCGTATTTATAAAGTTTTCCACCACGGTCGATGCGCCCCGAGACGGACGATCGCTTCCGATCGCGCGGGCTCGCTTTCTCACTTCGGCACTACTGGCAGACTGGTGATGTGGTGGGGACGGACGGTGGCTGTGTTTTTCCTCGTTCCTCCCCACCTACTTATTTGGGGGATGATCTTTTCGCCCTTTTGCACCCTGCAAGAGTGGGGATGGTCGGGGCTTTTTTTTTAGCGAGTTTCTTGAGACTGTGCATGGCTGGGCGGGGAACTGTATGCACTGAACGAGCAGGAAAAAAGTTCGGTACAAACACAAACACACACACACACACACACACACACACACACACACACACACGGAAAGAGTGGTACTGACCGTCGCACTACTATCCAGCAGATCAACCAGACTTGTTAAATAAATGATCTTTCTCCGGTCGAAGTTTCTTCGGCAGAGTTTCACATATCTCTTTTCACACGGACAGCCGGGAAGGCACGGTCGAAGAAATTGTCCCATCCCTTATATGACTGCAATTTCCTACCACTTAATCGGTTCGGGAGGAAAGGGGTTTATCTTGCGGGAGAAAGGAAAATACTCCCGTGCTGAACGTGATGATGGTATCAGTACGAAGAAGGCATAAAGCTTTTTTTTCTAACTTTCATGCGCCCTAAGCTACTTTTTCCCCGCTCACGTTCCTAATCAAAGCGAAGCCGTACGTGAGTGTCACCGGTTTTTTATTTTATTTGTGTGTGTGTGTTTCTGTTTTCAACAGATGCACCACGGAAACGGTTGCTGAACCGGAATTGAAGCTTCACCAGTAACGCGCCGTAACGCGCCGTAAGCATGTGCGCAGCAACGGGGAAAGAAAGTGAACGATCACACGTCTTCTCGGACGATCGTCGTGAACCGCGACACTGGCACGACCCTATTGCAATTTCTCTTTTGGAGCGTACTGTTTCGATCTGCTGCTGCTGCTGCTGTATTTTAGTCAGTTTCTTTTCCTCCCTTTAATTCGGGTTTTATCATTTTATGGAGTTCGTCTTGTGTGATGTGCTTTCTTTTGCGCGCGGGTCGTTTCCGTCATTTGCTTCATTTTCGTAGTGTCGTTTTGCTACCTTTTTGGCTGTTTTTTTCCAACTTCTTCTTCTGGATAAAGTCTCGGTACCACTATTTACTGAACCGTTGGACACAAAATTAGGGAAATCAAGTCACCCCGATTTGGTGGTTAAGATTGACGGTGTTTGGAATGAAAGATAGAGGAGCCTAATCCTCATTAGGCTACCCGGTCCCGACAGGGTTTCGTCACGAAGCGCCCCGGTTTCCTTTCTTCGCCTATCTAAATCTATTGCTTTTTTACATCTTTTTCGGGTTGATTGATTTTACAGCTTTAAATGGCCACAGCCACTGGCTATTTAAGGTTCACGTTTTCGTATGAATCTTTATTTAGGCCAAGTAGAATAAATCAATACGATTAAAATGAAATGGATACAAAGAAATAAAAGACGTTTTAAAAACTAATAAATACATCAACAAACAAATTGATTGAAATTGAAAATTGAAGGATATTTTTGCATCCTTCAAAGCTACTCAAGCACAGTACGACAAAGTAGCGAACATGAAGGATATTCTTGACTCAGCCCTCAGAACGATTCCTTGTCCCCTTGATCCACGGGGTAAGGAGGTCGTCCTAAGCAGCCAAAAGCCCCAAACTTGGCTTGCTGGGCTCGCCAAACTGTTGATCAGTCGCAATGCGAAACGAGTGAAATTGAAATTCCACCGACGCTGCCAAGTAAATCCACCGACCGCGCGTGCCCGCGGCTTGACGGAAAGGTCTCGTCGGGTCGCCGCGCTGAACTTGACGCCGGTGATCCCGAAACGAACGAAACCGACACGGCACGGCTATTTTGGTGAGCAGTTTTGTGCGCGATTGGCCGGCGCGCACCGCAATGCAGCCCGTGCTGGCTGCACGCGAGTCGAGATCAGGGTTGAGCCCCGATCGGGTTCGATCCGATCTGGGCGATGCAACCGGGCGGGCGCATTGTGGCGCATGACAAATGGTGTAGCCGGGACGGACGGACGGCTGGTCGGATTTGTTTGCTATTCACCGCAGGCAAACTGGCACACGTGGTGATGAACGTGCTACGGGAGGAAGGTTATTTACCATTTCTCTTACTTGCTGTGCCAGTGTGCGGTGGGTTGAAGCAGGGTGGAGTTTTTGGGTTGGAGTTTTTACCACTGCACGTGGTAGCATCACTGTGAATTGAGGTGTCCTTTTTTAAAGTCGCTTAAAGCATGTTTTGCGAGTAAAAATTATTTTTAGATTTAAATATTCTTTGAAGGTCATCTAGGGATATTTTAAAAACAAATTAAATAAACTAATTCGAATTTAAACGTGCACGTACCGTTATCTCCGATCATGCTGTTGGTTGCATATGTATACTACAACCGAAGGAAAGATAATACATTACTGAGGCCCGTTTACCAACCATTCATCTACCTCCATTGTTCAACCCTGCCTGTAGGTTATTTCCCTTTCAATCGCGTCACTCAACATTTGACAGCTAGCTGGACACACAACATCTATCAGGCCCCGTCACGCCAGTTCGTCCACACAAACAAGCGCCCATATTCAATTAAAGCAATCCGCCCCTTCATTGGGGGACACGGCACGGTGAGAAGCCGTTTAAACTTCCTCTCACCCAGCCCTGCCGTGCGGTGACTTGTTTTTGGGTCAGTGGCCGCGTGGGCTTTGCCATGCGTCGCCCAAACCAAACGCGTCACCCTTCCACGGCGGTGCAACCAGCCAACCAGCGGAGAAAAGAAAGTGCAAGACCTTTTGCGCGCACCGCCGTGCGAGAGAGCATGAACTTTGGGGCAGGAAAACTCGACATAAACACAGAAAAACGAAACGAGAAAGTTTCACCGCGCGAGAAGGCTACGCTGTATTGCCTTTGCGCAGTCTTTGCGATCGTCTTGGTTTTTGTTTTTGTTTTTTTGTTTTGCTCTTTGCTCACACCCGTACGATCTTCTTGCGCGGGTATTGAGATGAGTGTATCGGAATCGCAAAGTGAAAATGGCCTCGGCGCAGCCTGGCAGTTCCAGTTCACCGAGAAAGCCTGCCATAGCCCCCTTGTCTCCCGCTCTACCCAGTCCCGTCCCGGTTGAAGGTTGGGCCAGTTGGAAAGTGCCTGATGCAGCGGATGCCTCCGGATGCTGCGGTGGTCACCCCGTCAAGGAAGCGGCAATGGCAGACTACTTTCTACCCGCAGCCTGCAGCGCGTGGTCCGCCGATGGCCGGAAATAGAAAGTGTCTTGAAAGGCTTCGCCGGTACTTGATGCCCACTGGAGGGAGGGAGGAGTGGAAGAGGACTGCGAGGCAAAAGAAAGGCCAAATCAGGTCGTACGATCCGGGTACGATCGTTTTGGATCATAAAACGGGGACGACGGCCAGGGAAGGGAGGCTATAATTGACGGGAAAACATATCGAATGCGTCAATTGGGTTGCCCCCAAGTGGGTGGCTGAATAATGTGTGAGTGTTTTTTTTATTGCTTTTTCGGTCAACAAATCGGAGCGCACCTAATGCAATTATGCAGATGCGAGCGGGGCGATCTTCCGACTTAACGATCGGTTCCGCAAGCGACCTCGTACTCTGGAGGCCGAATGTTTTTTTTTTTTGGTGGAAATTACCTCTGTTTTTCTTTCGCTGCTCCACAATGGGTGGATTGAGATCAGAGCTCATATCGTATGCGAACGCTGGGAGAGTAAAATATACCATCTGGAGCGGTGGATCTCTTTTCATGGAAATGATGGGCAATAATTATTTAATACCCAAATTATATATAGTTTTATCATTAAGAAATACCTCAACTAAGTTGACTTTCAAACCCAATACAAACTTCGAATTTGAAATCCATTTCGTAAGCTGCAACCGGGAATGATTTTTGTCAGGTCGTAACATTTTCACATTTCACACCGTGACTTTTTTGGGGTGTTAGCTTTACGGCTCGTTAACGAATGAAGAAGCTAATATTAGCTTGTCACCGACAAGCGTGAATTTTGTTATTGGGATTTTCTTGCTTTTTTTAAGCCCACTTAGCATAAGGCACAGATCCATTAGCCTTACTTCGTGCGCTACATATATCGTCAAACTGAGAGATTTGTTGTGTTTCTGGCAGCAAAAAAAAGAAAGGTGAGCTATTTATTGGATCAACCCACTATGACACAACCGAAGCATATAAATATATGAATTTTGGCATAGGAGCCAAAAAAAAACTAGGCTCAAGAGGATGTGAGTCTTGAACACCAAAATGGCAAAGAGTATGTTGTTGGATCGATGTGCGCAAAGCACCGAAACCTCCACCGAGGCGGCTGCTGCGAATGCTTGTGTCATTGGAGCGCTGAAGAAGCGGCCCGCGATGCGTGATCGAGCAGCGAGCCCACAACATAACCATCTCCCCCAACGCGTCGGGGCGCGATGAAACAGTTACACAGTCTGCAACACGATACTTCCGCTACGTAACGTAATGCTTTGGAGGATTCAAACCACTCCAAAGCTGGCCATCCGATCTTGCGCGCGGAGCATGAGCGGCTGGGAAAAGCGCACCGGTGTGTGTGGTGAGGAGATTCAGGTTCCAGTTCGTCGTAACCTGTTTTTCGACTGCCAAGCGAAGGCACGAGATGAGGTTATCAGCAATCATGGCAAAGCGCATCACACGCGGCCCACAGGGAGAGAGGGCGGTCGGGAGAGGGCTTGGAAAACTAAAAACTTACTCCACCGAAAACTGCTTTCCTCCCTTGTGTGTGTGTGTGTGTGGGAGAAAGTGCTTGTGCATATGGGGGGGCGGTCCTTACATAAGGTGAGAATTAATTCATCGAACTCACATCGCCGTTTGGTGCCGCGATTGTAACCTCTCTCAAAGCGCGGGGTCTTTCGTGCGGTTCGACGTCCGTAACACATGCTTGTCGCTGTGGAGTGGCTCTTATGGCATGCTGGGTTGGTTGCTTTTTTTTTGGTTCGTTGTTGCTTTTCGGTCCATAAGCGCCCGCGGTTTGGAGGTGTTCGAACGGTACTCGAATCGATGGATCTTCTGGGCAGGGTGTACGGGTGGTGATGATGTGAAGATGTTCGCCATTTGCATCATTGAATCACACACTGGTTTGACTTGTTTTCTTTTCGGAGTTGCCATTATTGGAAAGCAAGGGGAACCGTTTTGAACAGTGCAGTGTTTGCGACTGTGGCGCGCTTTTTTTTTAGATGCTGCAAAGAGTAGTCATGCCCGCAGAGGTTTGCAAACAAAAACATAAATACCGGCGAAGGTGATGAAACACGAACAGTTTCTTTTTATGGCATGAAACTACCAAATATCTGATTAAAAACTCCACAAGGCCTGTTGCGATTAAAACACAACAAAGTACACAGTTGATCAAATTAACAAGTAAGATAATGCGACCGTCGTGCACTGTTTGACTCGATGCTGAAATTAATAACCAGCAGCAAACTCGTTCGATACACGCGGAAATGCAAATATCCATCCAGCTACGTCGCGGTCCGGCATCGGAACCGAACCGAAGCAACCGTTAATCATCTTCGGCATAACACAAATCACATAATATACGGTTTCCTCCGGTTGTGGTGGAAGGACCACATTTCCCGTTCCCTAGGCCGCCCTTCCCCGTCCACTCAACCAGCTACATCTGGCACGGGTGTTGATTTGTTTTTACGATCGGCCCACTAAAAGATTTTTCCACCGGATATATCTGCGAATGTCGGTCGTCGGTGGGTCGCCGAACGTCTGGTCCGGTTGGTCGGTGCCTTGCTTTTCAACCACTACCGGTAGTCAGTGCAGGCACCAACTAATCAATCGCAGAAATGGTACCAATCAAGTAGTAAATTGCACCCCAAGCGCTCCCTCCTGAACGTTGGTTCGTTATGAGACAAGCGAACATTAAGTGGCTCTTGACGCGAACTTTTTGAGCGGGGATAGACAGATGGATTAGTTTAGCGGTGTGTCTCAACCGGCGGGTAGGGTAAGTAGGTTGGGAGGTATGTTGAATTATATTTTTGTTTGGTTTTGCTGTGCAATTTGAAATCAAAGACAAAACGGAGACATTAGAAATGTATCGAAAGGTTTCGCGCGATTCCCGCTACCATTAGCCATTAGGCGAGTGACACAACGTAACGCGGAAGCCTTCGTTGCTGGAAGCCTTACCAAGCGGAAAGGCAGGAAGGTTTTCCCGTGGTTGAGTGAAGTGAAATGGGTTGAAACTGGTAACCTAACCAAAAACTTGTACTAACTTAGAGCATCTTTTAGTCACAGCCTACACTGTAAATGTGATTTTTTGGGATCGTGCTTGCATCAGCGCTGTACCATAATACAAAAAGTCTTTATTTTTACAACCGATGCTTTGTGCTTCATAATTGAATCATCTCACAACGACCGATTTCAATACCATAAGGCACCACCGTAATCAACTAATAATGCCTGCGCCAGCTTCCCTCCCTGTGCCACGATCGCTCACAGCCCTCCTTCAGCCTCTTGGTAAACACTACCGAACGAAACTTATTTGTTTGGTCCCATCGCTTTCTGCCTGATCCCGCCGCCCGTGCTGAGTGCAGTGGGTCTCATAATTTTATTTCAGTTATGTGTCGTTTTTCCCTCCCAGCGCGTTTTTGCATCATTCAAAGATTAACGAAAAAAAAGGCCCTACCCCCCGGGAACAGACAATCGCGGGTGTGAAAAGTCTCTCCGCCTGTTTTAGGCCTGTTTTGATGATGACGCTTAAGCGGTTTGCGTGATGAATTCTTCTTTGCCGGCGTTTTGGCATCATGGTTTGCTGGAGCTGCGTTTTTATTTGTTTGCTTCATGAGTTTCGCTTTTGTGTTCGCGCCCTACCTTACCGGATCCCCTACGGTCCCATATGGGAAAGTAAGGTTCTCATCTTTATGAAGCTGCTGTCGTGCGGTGCGTTTGTTTGTCTTGCCGTGTCCGTTTGCTGTCCGGGCATTGTGTAATGGCAAGGTGGTGGTGTATCTATTTGGGCAGGTAGACACGCACGAGACCCTCGCTGAGGAAGCGACCGAGCGCGAGACGGCTGTGAAACAATCATAACCCAACAAATTCGAAAATCCAAATAATAACAAACAAAAACTATGCTCGGTTCGTGTGGGCATGCACTTTTATGCTAACGGCATTGTTTGCTCATTGTTTATTTACGGAATCACTTTTTTTGAACAATAGCTGACTTCTTCACTGACGAGCGAGCGAGTGCTGCCTCCATGCATCGGGAGGATGGTGATGCATCAAGTTTGTTTGTTTTTGGTTTGCTCACAAGCTCAAGCAATGGAGGGAAAACGCTCATGCATCAGTGTGCGGGAGTGTGGGAGTTATGATTTGATTAGATCAAAAGCACAGTTTGCGGTGGAAGAGTTCATCGGATTGTGAGCGCATTGGTAAGCTGCAATAATGCATGGGAAAACTGGAGTCGCATTGCGAAAAGAAAGTGTATTATGTTGCTCAAGCTCAAGTCATTCGGCGATAGATTTCCCGAGCGTTTTATTGAGTTTTTCAATAAATTTTTCTCATGTTTATCAAACCAATACAAACAATGATGGCTTGTTGAAGCGTGTGAAATTTACAATCAATCTCGATTGGAAGAAACCAGTCCAAAGAACAGACTTGACGGTTATTATGTAGACTTAAAGCACTCGGTTTTGGTATAGGCAACATGCAAGATGGCACACATTCTTCCAAAAACAAGATCAAATATTAGAAAATGTTGATACAATTATGTATATTATAATACACGTTCGTACGTAAAAACGAAGAGCAATTATTATTTATGGACAACCTAAATGCCAAAGCCACCGTTTGTTTTTAATCTCTGCCCTACGCAACCTGTGCGAGCTGTACCATGTCATACCCTTTGGTAACAACAGTTGAAATGTTTTTTAAAAAATATACAACACTGCCACCTTCACAGGTTATCAGTACACGATGGGCCGACCTAACCATCTTGCTTATTGTGTAGGGCAGCAGATACTGTTTTTTCCCGCGCTAGAAATTCCAGCCGCTTTGTACGGTCGCTAGTAGTCGCATAATGGGTATAGAGAAAAAAAAAATATAGGAAAACCTATTACTCAATATCTTCGAAGATGGTCCATGACAAAAACGGTGGATGTTGTTCCCGCCCAGCCTCATTTCATTCCTCCAGTTTGATAGTGAAGCGAAGCGTTATGAAACCACTGGTCGGGAAAAACTCATGCCTGCCTCATTGTGGGTAAGCCGGCCGTTCAGCCGAGAGATAGACAGAGAAAGAGTAAGTGATGGAAAGACATTTTCCAACATCGTTTGCTCGCACGATGCTCAAGTGCCTTGACACATGGCATGCAAAACTATGTTCCACTACTACTGGTCTAGGCTGTCCATCACAATTTGTCGTGGCGAAAGGAAGGACAAGCGACATAGGCAAAAACCGCCAAACCAACCGCCATACACCGCCAAAGCCCTACCGGCAGACGGGCGATGGTGGTTGGTTTGATATAGTTGCAGAAAAACAGCAGAGATCGTGTGTAATTGCGTTGCAGACAAGTGTGGTCCCAGCGACCATCGAGGAATTCGAACAGCTTTCTTGGGGTGTGAAAGATGGTTGAATACCACGACAATGTAAGGGGAAAGGGGTGCTTGTTGCTTTCATCATATCGATGCGGTTGGGTAAAATGAACTCTGGCAGAGTTTGAACTTTCGCACGACTGATAATAAGCGCCTTTTGTGGCGGTTGTCAGTATTTCATTTCGCTTCAATTAGTTTTTTAATAATCGGAGGGGCCTGTGAACCATGCAAATCGCGTGCCAGCCCGGGTGGGAGCTTCGCTGTGCTGCATTGAGGCAGGAAAGCCATGAAGATGAGTTTGTTTGATTGCAAACATTGTTGCTTAATGAAATAAGTTCCTGTTTTTTTTTAATAAGCTCGTCATGTGTTGCCAGGAAAAGAAGAGCATATTAGACTACCTCTTTAAATTGTGTATCAATAATATACTTAAGTGATTGTCTTTTTTCATAGATATTATATTAATAAATGCATCCTTTATGTGCTCTACAAAGCTCTCCACGGCCGTAATAAAGGTTATCGCTTTACTTAATAAGGACATCAGTTGCATGCAAATTCAAATTCAACCCACTTCTGCACGTCGATGACGATCGCCAAACGAGACCACTTTGCAACTGGAGCAGCTCGACTGAGCAATTA
Source organism: Anopheles arabiensis (assembly GCF_016920715.1). NCBI lineage: Eukaryota > Metazoa > Arthropoda > Insecta > Diptera > Culicidae > Anopheles > Anopheles arabiensis. The sequence goes on along the minus strand of NC_053517.1, from coordinate 41,205,300 downwards.
AATAAGCAAAGCATAGCAAACACCGACCATTGCACTGACGCTCCTTCTCCTCTCCGCGGAGCTGCAAACAAAGCTACACCAGCAAAGGTTGTTAAGATATTTGAATACTAATACACGATGTTTACTAATTGCGCAAAAAAAAAACACACAAACACACAGCGAAACATTGCCCCAACCCACCCACTGGCCGCACATTTAATTATTAAACAAATGAGTATTGGCCCCAAAACACAAACACCGAAATTGTTGAACTCCTTAGCGAAACAATCATTCATTATTTTTTGCTCGCCTACTCACTGCTGCTTTTGGGGCGAGCGTTGCTTCGCTCAGTAATCAATATGCAGCGGACAGCGCAGTACGCCGTACGTACCACACTTGCGTCGATCCGAATGGTTGCGCAGACGTTAAAGTGAGTGCGCCCTTCTATTGCGCCAGTGCGTAGCGTGGTGGTTCTGTTTTCGAGCGCCAAATCACGCGGTGCAGCCAAATCGTGCTGAACGAAAACCAGACACTATCAGGTTTATATTGAAATGATATCGATACAGGTACGTGTGCACATTGGTAGTGCCATTTGTTTGGGGTGCATTGATTTTTCCTCCCACACCGTCTCCGCTTTTAGGTCAAACGTGCGTGTGTGACTCGGGTGGCTGATGATCGAGACACAGGGTCGAGAAAAATGGTGCGTATGCGAAATGTAGAACCTTTTTTTTGCTTGGCCAACATCGCATATATCGCTATTCGTACGTGAGTGATTGACGTGTACACGAGCTACAGGGAATCGTTTTTTCCTAGGCTAGTACATATTTAACTATGATACTACATCGCACCGATAGAGACCTTTGTATGGCATGAAATTCGTTTACCACGTACTGTTCATTGAGCTTTGAAATGGTCACGTCTCCTGATATAATTCATGTTTGGTTGTGAAACTTGGAAGCTTGAACTGCAACAAAGCATTATGAGCAAGCGTTGTTTGATCTATTTCTGCATTACACTCAAAAATGTTCTAAACGCATATGTGTTTGAATAAATATGTTACAAATTATAAACCAATACAGCACCAAGCATTGCGCAGAGCCATATCCTACAGTGTGATGCAAAGATGATGATGATAATGATGATGAGCCCACATCTTTCCTCGTCAATGGATTGAGAGGAACGAACGTTGATTCGTTTGATTCGTGTTGAGAAAGATTTTCTCTTCACTTCCACTCATCATTTCTGAAGTGATGATTCAAACGTTCTTACAAAAAAAATAATTTTTCAGAATGTATGAAAAGTTCAATGTTTTTGTTTCAATTTCTTAACACTTAAGCTCCCTGGTTATTTAAGGATAACTTCAAAATATATAAACAACCCATCTAAATCCAAACTAGGTGGTGAATTTTGAGGTGAAATAATCGCCCTAATTTTTCGAGATAGTGAAAACTGATTCTTAAATTTATATGTATTTTTCCTTTGAACGATTTTTCAGAATTCCACCCAAAAACTTTTACAAAAAGCTCTGAAAACTGAAACTCAAAATTGTAAAATATCATTGTTATTCATTTACTTTCAATAGTAAGGTTCGATATTAGAATTTAGCATTTGAGGCTGGAATCCAAAGTATCTTATGATTGTTCAAAACAGTTAATAAATTCATTGAAATCCTTGATAAAAGCGTCTCTTTTAATTTGCCTATTCTTGTGGCAAAGAAACAAGGAGATGATATGATCATTGATCATTAGCAAATGATAGAACCGATTAGATCCAAACTCACCTAGAAAGGAAAAGTGTAACTTATAACATAAACTACCTTTCTTTGAACGTTTTCGCAGCGATAAGTGTTGCGTAGGCGGCTTTGGCATCCATCTCCGTCTGGTTCGAGGCACTAAACTGCGCCAACAGTGCACCCGGATCGTTTGCGTCCAAAACAGTACCTAAAACAAATGACACGTTATTGATTTTATGCCTTTAATAACGAATCTATAAACATCCCTACCTCGTTTCAGCAGATTCGGCTCGGCTCTATCGTATAGCTCGATCATCGCTTCCAGGCCCTTGCGTGCCGCCGATTGCAATGCCAGCTGCATGGCATTTTTTCGTTTTTTCGGTTTGTTACGATGCGAACTGCTGCTGCTACCGCTGCTACCTGTGCCCTTTCGTCGAGTTTTGTGTCGTCTTGGTGTTATCTCCAACGTATCGTGGTTGGTTTGATTGGCATCGATCGGCAACGTGACGATTGGACGCGGAAGATCAGCACTGATCTCCGTACTTGGATCGACGGTTTTTAACTGGTTTTCATCGGTCGAGTGGCTTACGAGGGAGAGTTCTTGTGCCGAGGAAAGTGCGAAACATAGATACCAAAGCATAAACCACAAACACATCCGGGAGTTGCTAGACAAAAAAGATACCAAAGTAAAAAAAAATACAATTATATTAGTAAGAGCAGTGGATTTAATACTTTATTCAATAGAGCACTGAATTAATGTCATTCAATCGGCCATAGCATACGATTCTCAGAATATTGTAAATAACTGTTGTGTAAGTTATGAAAGCCATCGCTCCAAGCTTAACAAATGGAAGATACTTTTACTTTCATTCCCTTCGTGCGGCGTGTTGGCGGCGATAGTAAGACGTGCAGCTGGCCTAGGCCGATGGATGCACGTGCCTCGTGCGCCTTTGCAACGCTATGAGCATGCCCGCGCACGGTACCTAATCCGACCGACCCGCCACAACAAAGCCCGGACCGGCACAGCGAAAGCTGCGATGAATCACGTAAAGAGCCGTAAAATCTAACAAAACAAAAGGCGCAGACTTAATTGAAACAACGCGGCGCTGTGCTGTACCATTTCACCAGCACTCTGTACCCGGCAATGGCCACCGGTTGTAAGGTAACTGTTTTGGGTTTAAAAATTGCTCACAGTAAGCATTTCACACCCGCTTTCCGACAGCTCGGACTGTGTTTGACCCTTTGGTTTGCTTGTTTATTGTTTACGATGTACAGTTTTGAATTGTTGCGAATAGCATCTGTTAAATTATACACAAAGCAAAACATTGCATTTTATTGTTATGTTCGACGTGAATGAGGAAACATTTTGAAAATCATGGGAGTTTAATGTAGACATAGCATCACTGATATAGGACATGAATAAATATCTAAATACTTTTCAAATGCGCCTGTGAAACTATGCTTTTTTATATGTCATAAGGGATTTTAATTAGTGCCCGTTGCTTGATGTAGAGAAAGTATGTTTATTACAGAGCAAGCGATAAAATGACAAACATTTCACCCCACGCTACCAAAAACCCCTTTCCTTAGTGTACCATTTGCACTTACCACTTGAGTGTCGCTGTTGTCTTCGTTGAGGTCATATCGGATCGTTGTGTCGTGTCACTGAGGGCGTTTCGTTTTATTGCCCTCATTTGTCGATGATTTGTCGCCATTCCACATGGGTGGCTTGACCGATTTATGAGAGTTTTTAATGTGTTTAATCAATGTTTGATCGCATTTGATGGAAGGCCTTCAATTGAAAACTGCACACCGCTAGCTGTAATGCAAACAATAATGAGATACTATTATTGATAACAATAAGAGGGTGTGTAAAGAGTAATCAACAAATAATAATCGTCAAAGGTATGAAAAAGGGATCTGCTGTAATGAACTAGACAAGGAAGCAAATTATCATATTTTTCTATATTCATTAAATGAGAAAAAGTTATGATATAAAATACAAAGATATAACTCTTCAACTAGGAATTGAAGTAAATCTGTTTAATGAATGTAAAACAGATCTGAAAAAAGTGTTTTAGTTGAACCACTTAAATTTTCAAGTTTTATTTAAAAATCTCAAATCTATTGTTGTATAATGGCACACTATAACTATTCGATATACATGTTTGAAATTTCTTTTTGTATTTCACGAACAATATTAGCACCATTGCGTATGTTTAACCTGTCCTTCACTTTGCTTCCACAACCTTGATTGAAACAGTCAATCAATAGAATACACTTCCACACACACGATTTCCAGATTGTTCCTTTAACATATTTCATACATTTATTGGTTCATTGGTCACATTTAGAAATAATGTTTTAACACAACGCAACAAACAAACTCACAACTTATTCTGTCATCCTTCCGCTAAAAACACGGCAATAGTTTTATTCCCAGAAATCACAACAGCCACAAAACACTTGTGTTGAACCAGCTACCAAAAACTCTCAAAACCTAAGCACAAACACCTTTCCTGAGGATGCGCTACCGCTCCAAGCAGACTTCGGTGGCAAACACTTCGAAACTCCCACAGGCGCACTCTTCGTTGCGTTTGAACTTGACTTAGTCTGGAGAATGACTGACCCATAAATCGACCCGACAGCGTCTCCTGCGGCGGATGTCTCCTTCCTTGTAGTGATCATCCTCGGCACGATCATTACTGTCATTATTTTCACCATCATCAGCATCAGAATCATCATCGTCATGAGCGTCAGCTGCGTGACGCTCGCGGCCCCACCACACAACGGGTGCGCGAACCAATTGAATTCCTGTTTGGGTGTGTTCCGGTAAGAGCAGTTACACATCTTAACGTCCTGAGAAGGCACCTACGGCCCGTGCCACGGTGAAACGGCATAATTTCACCTCATTTCCCTTTGCTGGCATAGAAATATGATGAGAGCAAAAGGGGCGCAAAATGCTTTGCCCCTGTGGCTGGCACGACGACGACGACGACGATGATTATAAAGCCGATCGTCACCTCCCGTAGCGGTGTGTCGCAAATTATTCAGATGAGTCTTTTAAAAGCCCATCAGCGACGGGAGATACCTGTGCTAGCACGGGCAAAACGTTCGAGCTGTAGCAGGAAGTAGTGGTAGCGTGGTTCCAATCTGCAACACGCAAAACCACAAACGCCCGGTAGAAGCAGCACGAGCGAAGGAAGCATACAACCGATTAAATGCTGCTCCGCGATCGTTCCGGAACAAGGGCGCGAAGACACATGCGAAGAAAGTGATATAAGCAACCGCAAAAACACGTTATGGTGTCGTGCCGGCTGGACGTTTTTTCGCCCATTAGAGTTGAAACAGTTGTTTTGTTTTTGTTAATGGAATGAACTTGGTAGAAAGATTTTCACTGATAAAGCTGTTTAAAAACGATCAGTGCGACATTTTCCTAATCGTTCAAGACTGTTGCGGAACGAATGTAAATAGTTTGTTTTGAAGTGCCGTAACGCTATGCAGTTTAAATTGGGATTAATCAATATTAATTTTAGGATTGAATATCACTCCGGACTCCTGAATATCAATAATTCTGTAATTTCTGTTGCAAAAGATACTTTAACATTATCATTCATTTATGAAGCCATGAAAAAGTAATAGCAATAAATCTCGAATCTGATGTCTAAAAGATTAAAAACATAAAAAAAAGTATGATAAGAAGCTTTTCTGATTTGGTGTAAAAGGTAATTTTTTCTTATGTGCATCTTAAACGAGTGTCTGAACAGTATCATTTAATTTTAAATCTCATTTCTGGTGAAACCCTACCATGAGTTCGACACCCTTGCTTCGCTGCTTGCGAAGCGAGCTGAGTGCTAGGTTAGTATTGGCGAGCGCGAAGCCGTTAAATAATGAGACAAAGTATAACAATAAAAAGTAGTCAATGCTGCAAATCGCATTAAATATTACAACTTTACATACAGCTATAGATTTTAAATCATAGTTTGCTTGTATCATAAAATGTATTGCCAATTTTCATTTTCAATTGGGCACGTAGATCAGTTTTTCTTACGCGTGGTGAAAGATTAGTTATTCTCTTGTAGAATGTTACATATAATTGAACTATTTAACTATTTGCCGGTCTCATGGTACAGTCATCAACTCGTATAGTCGACTTAATAACATGCCCGTCATGGGTTCAAGCCCAAAATATACCGAGCCGCCATACGTAGGACTGGCTATCCTGCTATGGGAGGTAATCCAAAAGTCATTGAAAGCCAACCCCACAAATGGTACAGGCAGGCCTTGACCGACAACGGTTGTTGAGCCATAATTTAAAAAAATCAACTATGTAACTGCATAACTAACTACATTTAACTAGTATTCAATCTCCCAAACATCGCCGTCAGATTGGCCAGAGTGTCTTTGTGGCACAAATTCTAACACACAACATCGACACTCCAGATTTGTTGGTAAGATTAAGTATAAATACTCCGGTTAGAATTCTAAGAAACTATGAACACGTAAGTATTGACCGTAGGAGGCGATTTAAGTTATTTAAGTTCTAGTTTTAATTCAGTGATAACGCCGCTTGTTTGGCCAATCACTTAAATACAATGAACAATACAAACAATACAAACAATTTATATTGATACGTCGATTGATCTTGACCCTAATTAACGTTATATTGTAAAGTAGATAGCATTAAGATAGTTTATTTAAGTTAGTTTATTAGGCTACAACGAAGGCTTTAAAAATATTACGTAAAGGAAATAAAAAAATGAATAAATAAAATAATTTATGAATAAATAAACAAACAAATACATAACTAAATACTCTCTGTGTCCAACTAGTTGTCTGTACGAAAAAGCCCTGGAAAATTGAATTCTAACTTGATACATACAGATATTTTGTATCGACGTGTTTCTTTACGCTGTTTGCTTTGGCGTTCTTTTTAAATTATTGTATTGAATTTCTGAACAAATTTTATGTAAGTTAATGAACAAATTAAACCGTGATTGCAATATACAACCAACATATGTTTTTGCCTTGGAGCATATACGGATTTTTCCATCAGGTATTTATCTTGTTATAATTCATAACTAATTCAATACTTATGTAACTTTGTTATGATTTACTGAATATTACGATTACGTTAGAAATATTATTACTGTTATGGTAACTATTCGTATTATGTTGCATTAAAAGAGTGCTACTAAACGTCACCATAGAGCTAATATGCCATAGGGAGTCACAATGATGCAAATATTGGCCAATATGTACCATCATTTGATGGCAACGATTGTATTTTAAATAATATATATCGTTGTCAACTCATTTATAATTTGAAAATAAAATGTGTAATAGCTGAAATAATTACTTCGCATTAGTACGTATGAGAACTTTATGCCTTGTGAGAAAAACAGAAATAAAAAAATCGCCGCATAGAAAAAATAAAAGCAGTTAGCGTTTTTCTACCACACCACACGCTGACCTACATTTCAACGCTCCCAAGACGTTCCCATCTTGTTCCCCTGACACGCGAAACCCGTGTTAAACGGCCCCGCGGTACGTCCCGGTACGTGTGTGAGTGTGTGTAAGATAAGTGTGGAAGAAAGAATCCGAACGGTATATGAAACTCACCTGCACTCACCGTCCCGATCGGGAAGGCAAAGGCGATCACCTGCTAAATCTCCGTTCTCTCGATCCGCCGTGTCGTTCACTGCACTTACAAAGTAATAGTCTCTGTGCCTTCCCCGCACCGCTCCAAACATTCAATATTCGAGTGTCTTCGTTCGTTTCTGTCCACGTTTCTGTCTATCTAATACACGTATTCAAATAGTATCACACTGTGCAGATGGAATTAGAGTTTGTGACGTCTCCCGTCCTCCCAATTCCAGCGATAGCATTCGTAATGTGGGGAAACCGTTTGACTATTGTAAAAAAATTAGCTATTCACAGCACAACGTGGCGAAGCTAGACAAGATGCAGCTATAGGAAGATGGGGACTCACCAAGCCGTACGAGCTAAGAGTGTTTTTTAAATGGGCCGGAGTCGTTTGGGAAGTAAAACATTAAACATTAAAACAAAAACACACACACACGCACGTGTACGCCGTTCCCCGTACGCAGGTAGGTACTTTGCGCAAGGGGGCAGGCACTCACTGTCGACGTCCTGCAGCGCGCGTACCGAGCTGCCGTTCGCTTTGCTGCTCCTGGTCGCGCAGTTCCTTGATGGCACTGACATTGCCCCACATTACTTTAGCGGTCACCTGCGGTCCTCCACCGTTGCATCCGGCCCCGGGCGCGGCGTCTCTTTCACCCCGCTGGCCACCACCTGTCGATGGGGTTTGTGATGACTTTTGCTGCTGGTGGTGGCTGTGGTAGTAGTGCTGATTGCGAGCGCCCCGCAACACTTCCCGCTGCTGGTGCTCGTCCCTTGCCGATCGCGATGCAATGCGGCGTGCCCGCGCCTCACGATCAATGCCCGCGCCGCCGTGGGCGGTCGCGTTGACGAAATTGTTATTCTGATCCTTCTCCCGGTCACCGTGTTTGCAAGGGTTCGACGACATGTTCGTGCGATTGGTGAGCAACTTTACACGCGAGGAAGACAGCAAAAAAAACGAAGTCGTTGCCTAAGTTTGCAGTTGCACACGTTGCACACAGCTACACTTTTTGTTTTACTGCACCGGAGGGTTTCTTCAATGCAACATTGTTGCGCATGGGATTTTGTTCAAAGCACCTTCACACACACACACACACACGTTCGATGCACGGAACAAAAAATACGATCGAGAACGCTCAAAAGACGCTTGGCCACAGCAACCTGCTACCGTGCCAGCTGAAGCTGGAAAGTCTTATGCAACCCCCGATCGACCAGCTCGATCCCGGTTTCCGTCGAGGTTGCTCTCGCGGTGGTATGCATACAACCTGCAACACGCGATGAATTTTCGACCCGAATCGAGCGCTCCCGAACGGGGGGCTAGGTGATGCTGGGTTCCGCACGGGGATGTTGCGCGCCGTTCGGTTTGGCACCCGTTGACGAATATTTACGAAATAAACAACGGCCGTGCATCGAGATCGAGCGGAACGGGCAGCCAAGAGCAAGCGACACTGTCCCCACCCAACCCACTGTCCCGCCGGCTTTTGCTCCTCAAACACAGATGGCGAGGGGCTCGGACGGGACGAGCAGGAGGCACACCCGGGAAGGCAAGAACGAGACGGAAGAGTACGAAAAGTCAGAAAATCAGAACGAACGAAGAACAGCGACGCATAGAAAATAACTGAATAAATGGTTAAATGCGCGTGTGCTCTCGCGCGCGCTCGCGCCCTACTCATACACCCATACACACGCTTGCACCCGTTCGCAAGACCGACCTTTCACGAGAAGATCGAGCTCATGTGCGCATTCTTCGCGCTTACGCGGCACCAACACTAGCGGTATCTTATGGAAGGGTAGGTGAGCCCGGAGGGGTGGATCTCGCGCGGGGCGTGCAGATCGTTCGTGGTGATCGTGACGGGAAAAGGGCCTTAGAAAAAGGCGGATTTGTTGGATGCTTTGGACCCGTTCGTCTCCGGCCCAGCGGACATGGTGAGCGCTCAGCTCACCAACACCAAATCAAAACAGCTAACTGTGCTAGGGGTGCCAAGGTGTGCCAGCAAGCGAGAGATTTTGCATATCCAAAAGCCCGGACCCGGGAGAAAAGAATCCGATTCCGTTCGGGGTCGATCGGGTTCGTCGCTTGTGCTCAGCTAAACTGAAAGCAAGTCTTTCGATTTTAGACCACAGCCGCTGCGGCAGCAGCAGCAGTCGCGTATCTTACAACGTATGAGTGTAAGAGTGTAAGGGTACATCTTTGTGTGTTTGTGTGTATGTGATTGTGGTGATTGTGTTGGTAGCAACAAATCGAAACAACAAAAATCACCTGTTTCTGTTTGCGAGGGACATTCACTTGCGCAAAAACAAAAAAAAAGCCTTGCTTGAACCCTACCGGGTAGCAATTCAACTGGTTTTTTGGCAAACCGGCCCAAAAAGGATGGTCGTGCACCTGGTCAATGTGCCGTTGGGAATCTTTTTGCCCGCTGGGTGGGACGTTCTGTTGCTGGGCAATCCCCTGCTGCCCTTGAGGGCGACAAGCTTTGGCGTAAAAGTGAACCGAGATCACAAGCCAGAGCTCTAGCGATGCTGCCGTTGAATGGTGATCAGCCGTTTCGATGTCGTTTAGCGGAATGCACAGATCACAATGTCACAATGAAATATATCCTTCGTGAAACTGATGAACGGAGAAAAAGAGGCGATAGAGAGAGATAGAGAGAGAGAGAGAAAGAGAGAGAAAGAAAGAAAGAAAAGGAGGTGCGCTGAGCAGAATTTTGTGATAACCATCATTTGGGTCTCGTGCAAGCTGAAGTAAAAGCAGCGCAACAGGTTACAGTGCAGTCAGAAAGATTTTACTTAATTTTGTCATTGCGAAATGGTTTAATAGTTTGTTAAATGATAACTTATTTTCGTGCTTCTTTTGATCATTGCTTTAGAAGATAAAAGTATCCTGAATGGCGCGTCTACCAAAGAAAAAAAACTTTTAAATTGATTTTACTACATTCTACACAACTGTCTTGCAATTTCATATAGATTTCATTCCTTACACAAATATTACGTGATTTTGAACTTTTTTACAAACTTTCTAAGAACACGTAACGTTGAAATGCGTCATTGTTGACATATTTGTTTACTTTTTGTTCATTTCATGTAGTCGATTTCAAGCTAGACGAAAATGAATTAAATATTAGAATGTTAGGAGCAAATCAGTTCTTAATACAACATTACCAAACGTACAGTTTATTTTTCACGTACAAATGTAGATCTATTTCACAGAAACAGTTTAAAATAATATATTCTTTTTATTTCATTAATTAATTTATTAACGGGTTGCCAATTGTTGTACACCACTGTACTCCTTACAGTCGCTTGCATGGAAAGCGATTTGGTTTGTGCCCCGGGCCACTTGCCAATCTTGGGGTCAATGTACGTCAGCTAGGTTGGCCCAAACGAAAGCCATGCTGGCAGGCGCGAGGCTTTCGGAATGCTCGCGGGAGATTCCATCGTTCTTTCTTCGCGGTATACACACACACGTGCGCGCGCGTTCGATGGGGTGTGTTGGTGTAAGATTTGGTGCGCTCCGCAGCTTCTTCTCGCTCACCCGTACCCGTAAGCGTTGATCAACATTCTCTTTTGGGTCCGCCCGTCTTTTGCGTCCACCTTGCCCTTTAATTGGTGCCACCTTGAAAATGTGGGTCATTGCAAATCGCACGCTGGAAAGTTGTGCGCCGAGCGGCTGTTCATCGTTTGACTGATGATGCATACAAATGTGTGACGGTCAACGGTCGGTGTGTTAGTGTGCGTTAGAGAGAGAGAGAGAGAGAGAGAGAGAGAGAGAGAGAGAGAGAGAGAGAGAGAGCATTTTTTTTGTTTCGGTTTGATTTGTGTTATTTATACTGCTATCTGTCCTATGCTTTGGGTCCGTTGTTTGCAAAAATATGAAAATCAGTAAAAAAAATCAGTGAAAAGGAACAGTTTGTTTAACAAATAGAGAACCCGATTTATTTCCAATTTATGTTATCACATGTTCGGTAACACATAAATGTAGCCTTTTTTTATAGAATGCTGGTTCTAAAGAGCATTCAAACAAATTGAATAAATGTTAAGTCATACCTTTTTTCTTCTGATAAATTTTACCAAAATCAAGCGCAAGGACTCAAGACACCATACACAGTAATAAAAAAAACTGCTATTATTACTAAGAGGCAATACTTTTTCTTCTGATAAATTTTACCAAAATCAAGCGCAAGGACTCAAGACACCATACACAATAATAAAAAAAACTGCTATTATTACTAAGCGTCAACAAAAATAACACGAAATTGACTTAAAATCCAATTAAATTTAAACTGACTTAACCATTTCAACAATACTATTATTACTTTTATGATTATTATCCAGAAAATAAAATGGTACGGTAGAAAGGACCACACAAACCATTTAACATAAAAAATGGGCAACCTAAACCATTTACGGGCAACCAAAACCAACCGTGTTGCTTCTCATAATAGCTGCCGTCCCGCTGTAGTGAACCAGAAGGCGGAGTCATCGCATGGAGTCATAGAAGTACGCCTGCAGTACGGACATGAACAGCAGAAACCCACGCACTACCGTAAAATGTGCGTCCTACGTACGTCACAAAATTTTCCGCCCATTCACACGGGAGCCGGAGAGAAGAAGAATTCAATCAAATCCCATGGCCCGAATTCCACACCCTTCAGCCCAAACGGCAGCGCTCCCAAACGGGTCTCTTCCTTCGAGCTTTCGTCAGCCGAGTATTGCCATTTCCTAGCGGTAGGGGACGAAGCTTTACGAAAGCTTTCCTCTGCTCGAATGACGTCATTCTTTTGTGCGGTGATTAACATCGACTTACAGTTCCCGTTGTCTTTCCCCGAGGTTCGAGCCGATGAAGCGTAAAGGCTATCCTTTTCAAGGCTTCATATTCTACCCCCTCCCTTCAACGGGCAACATTACCGCGAAACAGCTTCGTTTGAAGTACGCATCCGTCCGACAGGTTGCATGTGCGATGCATGCTGGGTGCGCAAAACGCACAATGACGCGATGCTTCCGTTCCCGGTGGACGGTTTGATTGAAAACAGTCGCAAGGGCGCAACGGTTTCCCTCTTGCTTTGACTTATCGCCTAGACAGTTTATTGGTATTATCACTTTGATTTCGATTACGCTTTTCTCCCCCAACTCGCGGGCGGAAACATTCAATTGTCACCTTTCGCTGTATATTATCAACCATATCTGGCAATGGCGTTTTATTGGCGTGCACGGTTTATTGGTATGGCGCGTTTATGCACAGTGATTGTGGTGAAAATGAAATTTCGCTTTCATTCGTTTTGCCCACCGTTATCATTGCTCGAAAAGGAAGGGGAGGTGGTGGGCTTTTGCTTTGCTTTGCTTTATCTTTTTCCACTTTTACTACCTTTATAGTGGCGTGGGCTGCGGCGTGTTGTGATTCTCGTGCAAGAGCATATTGCCGTGGATCGGGGCACGGGGACAAAGGCAACGCTATTATACCTTGCTGCTGTCGTCATTATGCACACGGTACATCCATTTTATTCACATCGCGGGTGCAAGTATCATAAATTATGTCGCGCAATGGAGAGTACGGTGTCTCCTACGGCCCCCTAATGCACTCTGGCTGTCGTTTGAGAGGAGCGGAACGGTTTACTGCCTCCGAATGTGTAAAATGGAAAACACAGTTTGCATCACTATTAAAAACCAGCATTAAGCAAACTTATTGCATTATAAGCGTTATTGTCCGTTAATCGAAAATAAAATTGTTTAAATCAAAGATAACGAAAGAAAATGGGTAAAATAACCTTCAAATTATCCCACATGAAATTCGTCCCTGTTTCCCCAGTCGTTTATATCTGCCCGGCACGGCGGAAAAACTCCATATGCTAAGGAATGACCGACTCTCCTTGATGGTGCAGAAATTTAGGACACCGGAAACGAATAATGGCTTCTGCGGTAGCTGCAATGACATGTTCACAGCAATAACGAAACCGACCCCCGCATTGTCATCGGGACAGGCGATGACGATTAATATTTCCGGCGAGTCGCTGTGGGAGCCATCTTGTGGCTTGCCGTTCAGCCAGTCCTACCACCAGTGCCAGCCTTGCCCATACACTGCGTGCCTGTGAGTGTGTGTTTGTATTTGTGGTGCTTAAGAAGTTTTGAAAAGAGCCATCTTCGGTGGAACGACAAAGGACACAAAGAACGAGTGCGTGAAATGGGGGCCTGCAACAGTAAAAGTCTCCTTCGCACCGAGATGGCCATGCGTTTGTGCTATATTTTTGTCATTTCCAATGAACGACGACGGCGCCGAGTGGTGGTAAAGTCTCAGCTGTCAGCTTAATTTAATAACACTCACCTAGTTTTGTGCAAAACAAGTAGGAATGGTAGTGGCATTCTTCTGGAACCCATGGAAAACATAATGGTGGCAGACAATTGCTACAGCTGTTTGCGCATCCTAACCGGCAATGGTATGGCGTGGCAAGGGGGGCAACCATTACGAGGATGTTTCGGTTTCTAAGGAGTGATTGTTGCGTTTGTAGGTCAACGCAATGCTTGAGCAAAGCTTAGCATAGGTAACGGTGTAATTGTTGACATTTCTTTTGTAGCTGGAACGAAAGATGATTTTAGAAAAGAAGAAAAGACACTGGTAAATACAATTGTGTCAAGTGCACAGACACATACAACGGGTAGCCTGGAACACAAATATGAACAGCTATATTAGTATCAAGGACATGGTATGTAGTAACTCTGTTACAGGAGCAGGTATGACGCATGTGGACCAAGCTCCTATACGCAGGACTGAATAACCTGGTTATGAGTACACAAACAAGTCACAGATAACCTAGAACCTGAGAGAGGCTTAGTTCAATTAAGATTGTTGCATCAAATTAGAAGAAGTAGATTTAATCTTAATAGATGTGCGATATCAAATTCTTAATGATGGAATGGCCTTTTAAACTGTACAAGAGATAAGTTTTCATATTAGGTTCAATCTTTTTCTATAATTATACTAGAACGATATTAAATTTGTTTATTTTAATTTTATTATTATAGATTTTTTTTAAATACAACTTTTTTATCCACTTGTACAACAACAATATTACTTACTTACTTACTTATCCGGCGCTACAACCGCTTTGCGGTCTTGGCCTGCCTCAGGAGTGTCCGAAACCACTCACGGTCTCGCGCCTTCGTCTGCCAGTCCGTTATCCCGGCCTTAATGGCGGACGCCTCCACGCCATCTTGCCACCTCAATTTGGGCCTACCACGCCCTTGTCCTTGTGGACAAGTACCCAAAAAGACTTTACAGGCTGGGTTGTCCGTTTCCATGCGTACAACATGGCCAGCCCACCGGAGCCTGGCGAGCTTTATACGCTGTACGACAGTGAGGTCGCCATACATCTCGTATAGCTCGTCATTATAGCGGCTCCTCCATTGTCCTTGAACACATACGGGGCCAAGTATCCTTCCGAGCATTTTCCTCTCGAACGCGGCTAAGAGGGTTTCGTCAGATTTGGACAGTGTCAATGTCTCAGAGGCGTATGTGAGTACCGGAACTATATAGGTAATATATAGTCCCAGCTTCGTCCGTCGCGACAGGTTCTTTGAGGTGAACTGCTTTTTTAGGCTGTAGAATGACCGGTTACCAGCCAGCATCCTTGCGCGCAACTCAACTTCCATACTGTTGTCGTTGCTGACCTTTGACCCAAGATAGGTGAATTCTGGGACGACTTCAAAAGTGCGTTCACCTATCTGTATATCACGCCTACGTAGATTCTGATTATTTATTGGTAGGCCCGCTGATGTTGCCACCATCAGTTTGGTCTTTGCCTCGTTTATCGGCAATCCGAGGCTCTCTGCCACCTACTCGATCCCTTGGTAGGCTTCTGCTACATAGGAGAGCCGCAGACCAATGATGTCTGTACCATCAGCGTATGGCAGGATCTGGGTTGACTTATAGAAGATGGTTCCCGTAGTCTCAACCTCGAGTCGCGGGTGGCCCTCTCTAGTGCCAGGTTGAATAGGAGACAGGCAAGCCCGTCTCCCTGGCGTAGACCCTTGGTGGTAGCAAAAGGTCCTGAGAGTTTTCCATCCACCCTCACCTGGCAAGTGACGTTGGTCATAGTCATTCTAACTAGCCTTATCAGTTTGGCCGGGATTCCAAAAGAGCTCATACCGTCGTACAGTTTTACCCTGGCTATGCTATCATATGCGGCTTTGAAATCAATGAAGAGATGGTATGACAATAACAACATTAAACAAGTATAATTGAAATGAAAAACATCTTAAAAAATGAGGATCTTCCTGCAAAAGTTTTTTTTATAGAAACGAAATTTTCTATCTAGAAAACTGATAACTGTATCGATGTATCAAAGATATGTTCCAGAAACTATATTTTTTTTAATCTTTTTCAATGTTACTACCATTTTAAGTTCTCCCTGTCTTTATTCATAATGCATGCCTATGTCAACGTCACATAGCTATTGACCTGACAATAATCAAAGAAAGAACTGTACCATAGAATATTTGACCAAACAAAACATCGAGCTGTAATGTAGCAATCTTCGAACAATTGAGCTATTTGTACCGAAATACCCCCTGAAGCACACCGTTCACTAAGCTACTTTACGAGATTCCTGCGTATCCCGGGGCCGGCTGTTGCCGACAACAAATGATTTCGGTTGTATTTTCTCATCCATCTAAACACGGCTCCATCAGCGTAAGAAATGATTTTTATCGTCCCATTTTGTGGCTTCTCACAAACTCATATGCACATACAGACACAAAGACACACTCGACCCACATGAGCCGTGAAACCCCGAGCGTAACTACTTTGGGACGGTTAGACTTTTTCCGCAGCGTTTGATGCTGAAAATGACGGGAATTTGAAACCTTTTTGCCTCGGCAACACATTCAAAACAGCAGCAGCACGGCGAACGCGTCGATTGAGCGTCGAGCGAACGGGTGTCCGGCGAACAGCGGTTCCAACACACTCGATATATTTTGCGTGTATAAAGAAGGACCGGAGGCCGGAAGTTCATTTAGGGTGCTATTTATCAACCCGTAGCATAATGATGGATTAGCGTAAGACGGGGTAATTCTTGGGCTGGCAGTAGAAAGTTAAAGCCAAACTGTAAGCGCAAATTATTTTCGTTTTCTTTTTAAAGTGTGCAAGAGTTGGTGGGCGAACAATAGCCCGGATGTGTTCTAAAAGATTTTCGTCCCGCAAACGGTTCACTGCAATCGTTCTTCTTATGTTCCACAGAGCAAATAAAGTATACCCGTTCCTTTGTTTTGGTCGATGATATCACACCGATCGGTGCGCAAATAAGGTACGGTATTAAATATCCTCAAACGAACGAAAAGATCTTCCCAGTTGGAGCATAAACAACATGTTGTTTGCTGACCTTGGCAGTCTTTGAAGCGCGCGTTCTAATCTGCATCCCAGCCAGAGCATTCCAATTCCGACGCCCCTTATCCGTCAACAGGGGAAATTGAATCGTTATTGTCGCTGAAATAATCGCTCGGTTCAGTGCCATTGTATGGTGCGATGCTGTTGCAGTGGTTGTATCGTGCTATAAGCAGCGTCGCGAAGCATCTGGCAACGAGGATGATGGATGAATGTTTATTCGCGTACAATCGATAGTTGGAGTTGGATGGAAATGGTTCTAGGTTCTTTCGTTGTATCGAGCGAACGCCTACAAACAAAAGCAGTTGTATTTCCGCAAGCAATTCGTTCTTTTGGCTTTAATACGTTTTGGGGTCTTTCTTCCATATGGCTACGCGTAACAGACTCAGTCAGCAGAAAGTATACACCTTGAATTATTGTATCTCTCTATTAAACATGTTACGTACTCAACGACTTCTTTTAAAGTACACGCTTGTGCCAAAATAAGCCACTTCTTCTTGCTGTAAAAGTTCAAGTAGAGATTAATGGGTTCAAACTGCTTCCATACACCGGTCGCCCTGTTTTGGGGTGTAACGAACCGAACGGAAGTCAATAATTGGGACGTTCCTAAGGCTTTGTTCTCAGCTTGCGCAACTTACACAGCAGCACACACACCTTTTATCCGAGCAACCTAGCTGGGTATGCTCATGCGAGCAGCGGTATTTGTTTTCCTCCTACCATGGCAATTTATCGACGACCAGAAGCTTATGTTGTCCTGCTGGTTGTCCCGTGGTTTGGCGAGCGTGCTGTGTAACACGAGTGTCGCCACGGTCGGTAACAAAAGTTTCCAGATTTATTAACGGGATTTTTGGTGAAAACGGGGCACAGAGAAAGAGGGAGATAGAGAGAGAGAGAGAGAGATGTGAGGGTTGCATTAACCGTATTTGGCCGTGGTATCAGATAGTCCACGCAGGCCACCGGAGATAAGGCACAATGAATCATTTCCCATGGCGGTATCGAACGAATGCGTACATGGTGTGTTTGGTTACGGTGAAAAGGGTGAACCGAAGAAGTTTCAGGTTCATATCAACATTGAAGTTAACTAAAGCTACGGAAAAACCTTTGCTTCACGAATTATTCTGTTGTTTACGAAAACAATACGTAAACAAGAAACACTATGTGATATACAGTACTTTCTCCCAACTATTGGACTAACGGGGTGGTTAAAAAAAGATAATTCTTAATTTTTTTGTTAGTCTTTAAGTATTGTTTTCTTCATTTTCGCGTAACAATAGTCAGACAGTCAGTCTTTACTACTGGGAGATTGTCCATATGAGGCTCAAATTCACGACAGACATGGATATTCGCTATTCGCTGCATCAAGAATATAAAGGACTAAGAGAGATACTGATATAGATTTATCACTCTGAATGGGATCTATGTTAGCCTGAATGTGCAATCTATGTTGTAATATTAACGTAGAATATTTTTTTCAATAATGATAATATTTTAGACGATAACTAAAATCATGTAAAGTAAACAGGTAACAATCAAAGTAATAAGACTAATATTACGAATATAGCAGAAATTGAATCTATATTAATAGTGGGTTTTGGCGCAAAAAACGATGTACTGCAGTTTGTTGTACCGCTAACAATTGGCGATGGCGATTCTTCTAGCCACAACAAGCCACAATGATTCTAAGGTGATAGCACATAGGAATTAAGTTGTCATAAAATCCAAAACAACAACAGCAACAACGTTTTGGAGGAAATGATAAAATAATAATGTATCAAAGTAGATCTGACCTATTTTTCGAGGAGATTAACTACTTCTGCCGTTTTCCCCACCAACACTTCACTTTTAGGGTTGTTAAATGAGGTTTCTACTATAGAATCGTTTTTCAACCTCGACATAATATGAGCTACTTTTTATAATTTTAAAATAAATAAACTGTAGTGGAATTCACTCTTCGCACATCAACATTCAAGTAGGTGAACATATGTTAAAACAAAACTGTTAAATTTGGTCTCACAATCCTTGTGCGACTTTTCAACTGACTTTTTAAATAACTATAAACAACATGATCATTTGTTCATAACATATGAGCTCAAAATCCTGCGATACTATTGTACTTCCGGAATATTCTGGCGAAAACGTACAAAGATCTAATTTATTTATTCTTCCATGTTGATCTTTTCCATAGCTTAATATTTGTCACTCCAGCGCAAAAAGCCCCTTTGGGATTGGTTTAATTCAAATCTCTAGCCTGGATCTCTTCTTTTTTTAGCCAACGCTGTATTTTCCGCACCTCGAATGCACGCCGAAGAAACGTTCCTGCTGTCAGTGCCCACCGGTTCGTCACAGTCACAGTGCGGGCAAATATTAACCAAATTAATAGTCCTCTCATTAATCAAAGCCGTTGCCATTGACGATGAACGAGCGGCGTAGAGTGTCGCGTAATCCTGTGCAGCTGTGGCTTTGCCACGCCACGCGAATGACTAAATCGATCCAAGAGTCTGGCTCTGCTGCTTGAATCTTCAAATGAGACTCGGCCGAGACGCCGGGCCAGCGAAGTTTTGCTGCCAATTCGCACGTGTAATCATTGACTGGTTTGCTACCAGGCAGGTTCCCATCTCGTGTGATTAAACGGTTCCGAAATGAAGAAAAACAATAAAGAACCACACATCGAGCCCTAATTTCGAACTTTATCAACCACTTTCCACATAACTATGCCGGAAGTGGGTTTGCATGTTCATGAGTGTTCCGTTGCGAGCGAATCAAAATGAATGGAGTTGATTTGAACGCGTAACGGCAACACGTGGTCGCTGAGTCCAACGAGCTTTTGCGCTGTGAGTTCACGAGGCTCGCTCGTGAGGCTTCCGGTTCATTTTGATGTGTCTCGGGGCTGCTCACGGATGAACACGGCACGATTCGCGCCCGAGTCGTGTCTCCCCAACCCGCCTGTGGAACGTGCCAAGCATGCTAACGGGGCGGGCACGGAGGATGTGTGCGCTTTTCGCACGCCCCGAAGTGTTCGGTCGGGAAAAAGCCGCGGGAAAACCGCTCGCAACGTGGTCCGTCACGTCGGTGTGGTGTTGCGGGCCGGCGCAACAGTTAGTTTTGTGTGCGGTGCGGTGGCAAAAATGCTCAACGCCGAATAATATAAAAGCGGCAGGACGATAAGCGATGGCTGTAAATGCTCATCAACTGCTGTACGGAGATAAAGTCAACACGCCACGAGTGTGCCAGTGCGGTGCGAGTCTCCGATATAGGCGAGGATCGAGGTGGCAAACGTCGTTCTTTCCAGTAGTGAGGGCCAGTTTTCGGGACTACAGCAGTGCGGGCAAATGATTCGGTGCTTTGCTTGCAAGTGTACGGTGCACAGGGAAAGGTAAACGCTTCGCGTCTGATAGAAGTGAATAAATTCGGTGAAAAGCCACACAAACATATCTTTTTGGCTGGTGCCGTCTGGAGTCGAGAGGCTGCTAGAGTGCATTACGGTGTGTTTTTGGTGACCGGAAAACATACAGACATACTAAAGTGACATACTACCAGCTAAAATATCCTCAGTTCCTGCACTACTTCTCGGCAGCTTGGTTGTGGCCGACGGAAGTACGCTGATACGTTACATTCTGGTAAGCGCAACTTTGTGTTTGACGGTGTGGCGAATGAATGTGTCGATTAGTATAGATCCCTGTGCAAGATTGTGCCAATAGGTTATGGAGTGTTACAAGATTGCAACTCAATTCATTTGCCTGTTTGCAAAAACCGATACCATCCGATTAATTGACATCATCCTTATTGCGTAGCAAGTAGGGCAAATCGATTTTGAAGTGGGATAAAACGCTTGCAAAGCACCCTACACAGGTGTGTAACGCTGGTGACGGAGAAAGGAAGACTTAGAATGTCTAATTTAATCAATTACCCTCCAGCAGGGATTCAGCAAGTGTTAATTGAACGACCGAACGGTGCCATTAAAGAGCTTTGGGGGTGAAATATGTGAATTGTTTCCGCAACGTGTTGCACTGCACTGAGTGGTTCGGCAATTCACGTAATGGTGACGATTATGTTTCTTCCTTTCCGAAAAGGCAAAAGTATAATCGAAAATATAAAATGTTTTTAGAAAACATCGATTAAAATCGAAACTAAGAGAGGTTTCAAAATGAGCAACTCAATTACTGGAAAAGGAGACATGAAAGTGATGAAAAAATAGAAAATATTTTCTTTTCTGCAATAATATTAAAAAATATGGTGCAGTTTTCAAAAATTATCAATATATTTGCATTTTACTTCACGACTTCAGTATAATTAAAAAAATGCTAATAATTTTTGTTTCAAGGAATATACGAACTTATTGACTGTAATTCACAAAAGATACATATTATTTATGAGAAAAACAGCGAAAAATTCATGTTTTCATAGTTGTCCATAGTCCATCATTGTGTTTTCCGTAGTCTATATTTCCATAGTCCAAAGTTGCATTGTAGTGGTCCAAAACATGCTAAGTATTAGGATATGCCGTAACGTAAGTCAGCCAAGAAGCTTAAATTAAGCAAGCTTCGAATAAACAACGACTCCAATTTTGCCAAAAAAATCCATCTTTTAACAAACTTTGATGAAAAAGAAATGAATAATTAATGTCTAAATTAAGTATCAACATAGCTAATTGTAAAAACGATGATTGATGAAACCATCAAAACGGAATACTTTGCGAAAAAAGTTTTTTAGCTGGATTAAACTGATAATCAATTAAAAGAAAGGAATAGAAGATAACAATAGATTTTAAGCTACTTTAACATAAAAAAGCTATTTCCATTTATTTCAACTCAACGGAGCGTTACAATTGGAAATCATAGCTAAAACAATGAGGGCAATTCTTAATCATGTGTCCTCTAGGTCAAAACTGAATGATAACTTATCTTCACATTTTGTAATAAATTAACTAATTTCTCAAAAAAGCTGCTTTTAAACACTAAACATGACTAACAAAATTAAGATTCCATTCGCTATCTTTAAATGACACATGCGTCTATGTGAAAGAAGTGCGAAATTAGTTCCCGTGAATGCACTGTCCTTCACAAGTTGCCATAAAAGTCGGTGGCCTCGAGACGCCACCACAACTGAAGCATTTATTACCCGTCTGGCAAGCCAGTATCTTTGCTGGAAATAATTCGGTTAGTAGCCTTCCACACTAATAGCCCAAAATTAGCACAATGCTTTAAAGAGACAAAGACATATCAAACGTATCATATATCAAAAGATCCTTTGTTGGCAATCTCTAAAATTTGCGTCCACTGCCATGGGGCAACGACGTGTGCGAAGCTGTGCGAGGAAATTTAATTTGTTTTCTAATATTAAACATGATCCGAATTGTTTTGCGTGGTTCAATTGCTTCACATTCCTTGGGAGCGTTAAAATGTGCGCGAAAAATGTGTTGTCATCATCCACCCGCAAAGTCCCAATGTCCAACACCCACCAGCGGATCGGATCGCTCTCTGGTCAACGAAATCATCATACACCGGACGGCGGACCCCACCAGGTCCAGGAAAGTAAAACGTCTTTCTCGGAATCGAATTGCGAGGAAATGTGGACAGTGAAATGTATCTTCCGCCGCGGAAGCAGATAGCTTGCAATGGCACCCGCGACGATGCAAGAAAGCGATAATTCTCTAGCCAGTGTCCACCATTTCCCCGTGCCAATAGAGAAATGCGATGCGAGTGGGCTAGACAACACGACAAAATGCTGTGTTTAGTAATTGGGCGTCGCGTAAGAAATTGTTTGCACCAACATGCAGGGATGGGTGTACCGACTACATTATAAATTGCAAGCAAAAGTTTCCTCAATTTTCCCCGCGGAATCAAAGATTGTTCTACGATGTGTCATAAAGTTTGTGTGGCTTGGTTTTGCGCGGTGGAGACAAAAAAGCCAAAAAGAAGTTCATCATTTCCGCTAAACACTGGAAATGTAGCGATAGCTGGTGAACGTAGCGGGTCGAATCTGGAAACCATGCTGCTCAGTATTATGAAATGTATCGTTTCCGGCAAAATACAGAACGGAAGCAGCTCATTGCTTAACCATTGTTGGTCATGCTGCAATAGCTAGCAACGCAATCGGGATCGGTAATGCAAACAGCGGGCACTGGGACGCGTATGGAGTTCGATAGCTTGTGTGCACTAGTTCTTGGCGCATATCAGAACTCCCGGAACGAACATTTGTCTCCCGAGGGTCGGAGGTTCGAAACAATCCGGTCAACCGGAAACCGGTGTGTGAGTGTATGAGAACCTCCCAAGAGCCCATCCAACCGACCGACCGATCGACCAACCAGGGGCTGTGCATTTTGGACGCAGTTTGCTTGCTCTGTTTAAATCCAAATAACCCCACACCCATGTTTTCCAGCAGTGGAGCAGCATATTCTTGCCGGAAGTTTATCTTCGGCCATTTGCTACCCTTTTTCCATACGCGTGCCCATGTCTTTGTGTGTGTGTATTCTGCTGGTGTATTGAGGCAAGAGCATTAGATAAATATTTGCATTCCTTCGCACGAAAGGGCACCCGCCGCCAGGGGGTTGATGAGCTATTGTTCGACAAGTCCCTCACACGATGCGCCTTCCTTACGACCTAGGCTAATGTTTGCATGTGTAGTCCTCGCAAAAGAAAAACGCGTTCAGACTCTTCCATTCGAAGATGCTATCGCATTTAATGTCACACCGGTCCTGGCTCACCGTAGTGCGGATGGAGGTGGTGACCAAATTATGATGAACGAAACTGCAATAAAACCCACACCGAGCTTCCCAAACATCGTCGGAATGTTAATGAAAGCCCATTGTACGGCAGAGCAGGGTGGCCAATTTTTCGCCCATGTAAAACAACAACTTCCCTGAAACAACTGAACGTGTCGTTGGTCGTTTTGGTTGACGCGCATCCGTGATTACGCCCCGGTCACGGTGAGCATATTGCACGCGTAGGTTCCTAAATCGGCCGGCGGAAACGGTGCACGAAATGGGTTTACTCTGGCGTGTTGGTGTGCTTTGTGCTTTCGGGGCGCATCGGAGGGCATTGCCGGGCGTTTTTATATTTAGACAAATGAGCATTAAAGCAATCGTATTTATTCAAACGTGTTTCGTTTTATCATCGGGCGCATGTCACGTGAGCGACATAAACACCTGCAGCAAACCGTTTTGGGGCGCAGAAGAAGGGGGCAGGTGCTGAGTTCAATTTTGCGTGAATACGAGGTACACATTAAATGTATGAAATCCTATGGAAAAAGCATATATTCTGAGTTGAAACCAACAAACTACGGATGAGTTTTAAAGCCATAGAAAAGTAACGGAAGGAACAATCAGCGAAATAATACAGCTAGAGACTATGGGTAAATAAATCAAACAAAAGTACTACAAAAGTAGTATACTACTGAAAATTATTGATCTTTATGGATTACTGATGGATCACAATGCTTCACAAATAAACTATTTGTGAAATCATCCACCAACTAGGGGAATCATGCCTATAGAAATTGCAATTCAAATCATACTCCAAAATACCACAAAACGTGTGAATAAGCAAGCGTCTGTATTGTTGGGAGAAAAATGCTTTTCAATGCTTTAATTGTTTTAATAATATGTGTATTCTGCAATTATCTATCAAACGCAGCTCATATGTTTTGCCTTGCAAGTTTCTCTATTTCAGATCTTAACATTATGGGACTTTGTGACTGCTAGCAGGAAAATTATGGGATCATATTGCTACATAAAATCTATGAGCAAACACGTTCGAGGTGTTTTTGTTTTTATTCTCGTACTAAACACAACACTGGGAATAAATGAGTCATTATATTTTACTAAAATTGACCGACAAAAGCGTGAGACTTTGAGCGCTTTCGAAAACTTCTGTAGCGGGCCAAAACCTCAAAGAGGTTGTAGCACTGGATAATATAATAAAAATATTTTACTAAAGACGTTAATGGAAACCTTTTTTCTAACTTCCTTCAAATAATAAGGACGCTTTCCTTTACTAACTGTTAAAGGTAACGCTATATATGCTTTTTAACTGTTCAGTAAACACAAACAGGCTAGACAAAATTATATGAAGCACAAATATGAAAGAGATTTTAAATGTTTCAAGTAGTCAAAAGCATAAAAAGTTTGTATTTAAATTCAAAAATAAATAAAAGTTTTAATTTAAATTGCGTTCGAATGTGTGTTCGAATGTGTTGTAAATAAATGAATGAAAGCATCGTAATTTTCTTAATCGGCAACGTACATTCCAAATTGAAATCCAATTATAAACAGCAAACGAAATATCCGTCCCGCACATTACACATTCTCAAAGTAGTATTTTTGCACCACTTCCAATGCGTACACATAATTGGCCCAAGTGTGTAACAGCTTTTACGAACAGTTTCTGCAGGGAAACGTTCCCATTACGTGGATACATTGCATCGGAATTATTGGAACCGTAGCTATATTGCATCAATTGTATCCTTGGTACCGATGCTACCGATGAAGCAGACAAAAAGTAAATCATCGTACGCATTCCAACCGCATTCCAGCCGCACATGCACCCCAACATGACAGGACAGATTGTTTCGGCGAAGGAAAATATGATGAACGATGGATATCACGTCACCTCGGTTCATTGCGTTTCAATCAGACGTGACGAAAAACGGAAACATACACTCACACACACGAACAAACATGGACATCAAACACGGAACAATCAAGAATGGAAGAAGGTCTCCTATCCCTTTTCATTCACCTCCCAAACCGAGAAAACACACCCAAACATCGCTCGCTTCCTGCACCACATGATACCGCCACCAGGCGTCTCCATTGCTGCGGCAATCTCATCCATGGGTGAGAAAAAATTGATAACCTAATTGTCACGTTTAGGGCATGTTTTATTTCCTACGAACTCTCCATCTTTGTTCACGATTCATTTTCACCGTTTGTCTCAGACCCGAAAGAAATTCATCTCATATCCAGTGTCTGGTGGTTGGACGGAAGGATCTCTACCCCAGATCGACTGGACCGTTTTTAGCAAATCCATCCCACATTGATGGGTGCCGAAAGAATACAAAAACTATGTGAAACAGTGCTGTGAAGGCGGGAGGAAGCAAAAGATAAAGCCTCTGACAACCACTCACATAGAAGCTGAATTTGATCACGTTCCTTGGTTGGGTTTACTTTGCGGACCTGTCCATCGTGGGTCGTGTGTCGTCCGCGTCGGACACGGGGACGAGAAGCATAAGGGTCTTGATTGCCGTCGGCTGGACACTGCCTGCGAGGGCCATCTGGTTTGAAGTGAGCAGATTAGCTTGGATTGGCAGATTGAAAGCATAACAAGAAGGAGCCCGAAGAGTCCTTCACCGTACACGTCCCAGCCGGTTTTGCTAACTTCATGTTGCCCAAGTGTTGCAGTAATTGATGCACGATTGTACTCACCGTGTGAAGTTGCACACGCTCGCTCCCTTGATGCCAACTTCTTGGACAATGTGTGTCAACGACGTTACAAAAGTTAGAAGCAGTGCATCTCGTGTCGGATTTTCAACGCTTTTAATCACGTCATATCCTGACCAATCTTTACAATGAACGCCTGAAAACGGGACAACAATTTTCCTCCCACCCCAAAAGACACCGGTGGCAGGGGTGAGTGACGCTTAACGGCAGCAAACCGTCCACCCCTAGAGGCGTACAATGCGAAGTGCGTGGAATTTTAAGCGGAATACCATTCAAGCCATCAACGGTGGGAATCGCGACAATCTTAACGCACTGCTGTCCTTCTCTCTCTCTCTCTCTCTCATTCTCCTTCTCTTGGTCCAACTATCCCGCGGGTGTGTTGTTTTTCCCTTCTGATGCTGTCTTCACTAGGATACGCTGTTGTTTATCCGCCTTTCGTTGGTGTTGGAAGCGGCGTGGAAATAGAGCAACAAAATGCATCCTCAAGGCGCTTTAATCCGTCCAAGCATCACGGTGGTGGGTCCATCTTTGGTCACGAGTCCATCTAAAGCGCCGCGCGCGCCGCGACAAAAGGTTCGAAAACTGCTCACAATGCTGTTGAAAGTCTGTTTCTGGGACGGTATTAAGGTTGAAGCTATCGGATACAACAAGCTCTTACACCCAGCTGAAGTTTGGTAAGAATCGGTATCAAGTGTGCATATTTCACAGTGTCTTATGGGTATTGATTCAGTTTGGGCTTGGCTAAATCTCTTAAGCCACCCTCGTTGCATTGAGTTCGAGACAAAGGAAGAGTTGGTAATGATTTTATCTGTTATATTGAAGCTTTGTAAAGCTATTGTAAGCTTTGAAACCGAACCACAACACTCCTTTGTTGTGGTGTGTTGCAGCAGTTAATGTTTCTATGTCTAGACTCACAACTACTAAATAAGGGAAAGTTATCATCAGTTCCTACTCCTGATACTAAAGTGTTGATTTCTGCAACGCGTTAGAGCATTTTTAATGCATTCGTCCGGAAGTACTTAAAGCTTATCATACAGTTTGCTCGCTTTCTTTCCCCTCGACCACATGGTGATGCTTCGGTCATACTTCAATGGTCCATGCCCCCGGCAAGTTACAAATACTTGAGATATTTCCTGAGCCGGCGAGTAGTAAATAATACTTTTTTGCCGTCGTTTGCCACAACCACTGGCAACGGTATCAGTATCGGCAAAATCATAAAACGCCCGCGGTGGCTCACTTTTCGCTTACGGGTCACAACATTTAGCATTGGAAAGGCATGGAACCAGAATCGCAAAGCACAATATCTTGGGTATCGTGCCTCGATCTCCATTGCCTGTCCGCCCTTTCTGCCGCAGCGCGCATGGGAAGGAAAGTGCAGAGAAATGTTTACAAATTGACACAATCATTCTTGCGGTCGGCGTCGAATGGGGGGTTGGCCATTCAAGGCCAGCTGATATGGCGGCACTGCAACAGAATGCAATAAAAATAACATCGTTCCCATTCAACCGTCCCAGCCGCAGTAAACTCAGCAGAATGCCAGATGACAGTTTCGCGGCTCTTGTTACTCCTTGCGCTTTAGGTTTTGCTTTTCCCTTCGAACACCATTCTCGCGCGCGTTAGCTACAAAGAAGCACATGTCAACCTTTCTTCAATCGCGCGTGTTTGTGTGTGTGTGTGTATCGCGTTTGTACACTGTTGTTTGCCATCCTTTGGGGACCTTGGTTACCGCGAGCGAAAATCACGGATGCCTCGCAAGGGGATTAGCACTTTTGCATTTGCCTGAATCGTGCGCCTGAACTATCCAGCAAAGTCGCAAAAAGATGGGAAGCAAAACGATGGGTCGAGAGAAATTCAATTAAACCTGTCACATGCCAGCGTTACCACCAGCGAAAGGGGCAAGTTTTGACCTTGTATGGCAGTTGCAACACAACAGCAGCACGACATCGAACAGCTTTCCCATACAGAGTTTCCCCCAGCAGAGGAACCTGTTGATCAGTTTCTACTGGTGACAGCTAAAAACGAGTCGCAAAAGGAGTCCCCACGGAAAAGATGTAACACGGAAGTAAATAAATGGAACCCTGTTTAACACTTCTTTGATTAGATTGTTCAAACACACACACACATGTTGCTGCACACGTTTGATGGAGATGATTGTTTCGTGATTGAGTGTTGCGATTGTTCTGTTTGCAGATGATCTTTTGTTTATGTCTTGAATGATGATTGGAATATATAATCTCTCACGGTGCTGGATTCAATCAAACATCATTTTTAAAGGAATGTGATACAAGAGTTTTGCGATGAAAGGATGCATAAAGAGCGATAATGTATTTAACACCAGTGGCGGATTTAGATTGTCGGGGGCCCTAAATGGTAAAAAGAGTTGACGAGGAAGGGGAGGGGGGAGATGCTCGAGATCCCTCGACTGCTGGGCTCCTGTAATTTATTTATTTATTTACTTACTTAGCTATCGAACACGTACTCCTCAATATTCCCTTTAAATGCGTTAAATCGTTAAATTAAAATTAAAGTTATTAGACTATTTTCTGAATTGCCTTGTCATAGCTAGTAGTGGCTCATTGTATGCATATAAGGAACGCCTGCTCTCACCAACAAGCAAGTTACGAGAGTGAAGAGGTCTCGAAGGCTCGTAGATGTTGCTCTTCTCTAATAAACAACGTCTTTTGTAAATATCTAAGCTACAAATACATATTGGTTTACCTAAAAACGATATTCGGAGCGCCTATAGATCAACGCAGAAAGCAACGCAAGCGATAGCTTGGCATGGTTGAAAGTCCTCTGAATTGGTGGCATTTTAAATCAAGTCTTGTAAACATCCATTGTGCGCACAAGATAAGTGAACAACGACAAAAGACTTAAGACATGACTACATCCACGGAATTATCGAAAGATAAAACCTAGCATCTTGTATGCCTTGTTAACAGTGGGGTCAACGTGTAAACGGAAATTTAAACTAGAGTTCAGTGTAACACCTAGATCACAAACTTCCTGATGACGATCCAATACACTACGAATAATTATACTTGATCGTTTTTTTCAAGTCTAGGAAACGGAGAACCGATACCGATTTTTTATTCAGGAGGAACGGTCTAAATGTCTAGGAAACGATATAATAAAAAATATCAAGGGCTCTAAATCATTTTTAGACACCAAGTACCAAACACTAAGTATGAGTCTCGATGAGGCTACTGTACACATTGTCATATATGCTGGAATTACCATCCACGGGGCCCTCAAATTCACGGGAGCTCCCGCGGCCGCTCATCTTTGGACTAAATCATCTTTAGTGCATTATCGATCATATAATGCAACTGTATGCATTTCCCAGGATTGCCCGATTTGCCCGATTGTGACCTTATCAAAATAGCAATAAAATAACACACAAGTGCAATAAATGAAGTAGTTCATTTCGTTTTACGTTCAGCATCGATCGAGGAGAACTTTTCCCAATTAAAATAAAGCTACCACCTTAAGGATATACACATTTTTTTCCATCAATTGCGCTCATTTCTATGGGGCATCATCATAAAAGAATAAACTTTAGGAAAACATTTCACGGTCTCATTTCCTGGCACCAGTCTGGGATGAGAGCAACAGAGGGGACGCAGGAAGCAGGACAGAATGACGTCCTATCGGGTTGGTTGCGTACAAAACCGTTCGCTTACCCAGGTGTAGTTAATTTCCGCGTCAATCCGTAATCGTCCATCCGTCCTTCTTGGCCTGCCCCAGGCCAGCCAGGAAATGAAAAAACCAAACACAGATAAGTGCATTCGGCGACAAAAGGATTGTGTGCGGGCGATTCTTTTCGTTCGTTTTTTGTTCAAAGTTGCAAAGAATATTGAGTCTTTTTTCTTCCTCTTTTCAATGTTTTGCCTGTTGCGAAACTGTTTTGAGATGAGTTTTCTCTTGACGCGATACCCGCTTAATAATGACTCGATGCTGCAGTTTATAGCATTTATTGTGTCGCACTTAATGAAGCTGCTCCATCGAGAGGAAGGATGTACGCTTTCTGCCATAAACTGCATCAATCCTCCTTACGCTTTCAGATCTTGTTTTCACGCATTGTTAGCATGCCCTGGTTGTGTAATGAAGGTTAGAGAGAGCCCATTGACGGAACCTTGGCACCGAGCCAAGATGCAATGGGCGCAAACTTTCGGTCCCGTTTGAGCAACTGCGGGCTGCGATCCAGTTTGGGCAAGGACCGCTCTCAATGATACGCATAAATCACAGCCGACGAGAAAGGGCCATACGCTGCCGTTTGACGAGCGTTTGATTGCCCTTTGGCCGTTACACCCTCACGAACCTAATTGATCCCAATAGTCATCATCGTCCACTTTGTGGTCATCCCGAGAGCATCTTCAAAGTTGAACGCTCAAAGGGTGAGTGTGAATCGTCGAAAGGATGCGCTATGGGTTCATGGTATCGATGTTGGAAGAAGATGATTCCCAGTCTTGCGAACAGCTCGTCGTTCAGTGTCGCTTGTGGCTGTCGTTCCAAACAGTGGCGATGCTGATGATGTGTAGCCGAAATTCATTATCCCTTATTACTTGCATAATTTGGTCTGGTTGAGAGGATGGCTGCATTCATCTTTCCGTTGGCCGTGACGCAGATCGTTAACAGTTGCCGATGTTACCTTCCGAAGTGAAATGCTTGCGTAGTCGCCGTGTGGAACGCTTAGTGACGCAGTGGAACAGAAACGGGAACGAGAATGATCCGAAGTATACAAAAAAAACACTGAGCATAATCACACGCACACACACACACACTTCCGGCACGGTGTGCACGTTGAGCAACAACCGTCGTTGTTGTGTGTGAGGTAAATGTTTTTTAATGGTTTTTCGGGACGAACCCCGCTCCGGTGAGGGGATGGTACGCGCGAACCACGACGGGAGCGCCGGGGATGGCGTGACAATTGCATTACATCCATCTACGAGAGCCTTTGAAGTGTGTGCGCATATCCTTTCGGGGCGGGAGCAGCAGCAGCAGTAGCAGCAGCAGAACCGCTTGCGTAGTCATTGTCTCGTCATTGCCGTTTGGATCATTGTCGTCGGTGTTGATGTTATGCAAAATGGGCGACAGTGTCAACGTTTGGAGTTTAGTGTTTGGTAGTGAATTTTCTGTGTTCGAATGATGGTGCATCGATTGAATCTTTAGGCTTACAAAGCTGGTTGTCACCAGTGAAAACCCAGTCGTGACAGCAATTACATGTAGTTCAAGAGATGAAAACCTTACGACTACTAATCGAGTTACAACTTACAACAGGACAACTATAAGTCATGTTTATAACATTTCAAGTAAAACTTAACTAGCTATGTATAATGATTAAATACAAATAATTCATTATTAACAATAACACAAAATATAATAAAGTATAATATAATAAAGCTTCACATAAACATTACATTAAAATTTATTCCATCAAACAACCCTTCCACGCAAATCAGCTCGCGTGGCTGCGTGTTCGTGATAGTCGAAATTACCCGATAGAGAGAGAGAGAGAGAGAAAAAAGCAATTTATAACTCAATCACTCCAGTAACCAGTTGCGCTCCCATGTGTGTGCCCGGTTTTTTATGTGCCACATTATCATAACCGAAATTGCACTCCCATAGCAGCAGCGGTGGTGGTTTGGTTTTGTGAGAGGCTTCCTTACCATCGTGATTATGCAAGGAATGCAATCGTAACGGAAAAATTCACCAACGATTCACCGGCAAATAAACCGACGCACAAATCCGCTAGCAGGTGGTGGTCGCCGAACGATGTCGTGTGTGTTTGTGCGCGCGAGGAGATTGTGAACGTGAACCAGAGAGCAGAGGGAGGGGGGAGGGGTGTGGAATTCAAGCATCTCCAATCATCCCCATGCCCAGCAAAAAGCATTCA
Source organism: Anopheles arabiensis (assembly GCF_016920715.1). Taxonomy (NCBI): domain Eukaryota; kingdom Metazoa; phylum Arthropoda; class Insecta; order Diptera; family Culicidae; genus Anopheles; species Anopheles arabiensis. Next base: position 41,173,244 of record NC_053517.1, on the reverse strand, counting down.
GGGCTGCTAACTGACGGACGTGATTTTTATGTTTGGCAGCGGTGATGTGTTCATTTTGGGGTTTTCCTTTCGGCGAACCGATATTTCGAAGCCTCGCGTATGCACGCGCCTCCGTGTGTGTGTGTGTTTGGTGCGCGTCCGTTCGCGTAAGTGCTTTTTTGGCTGTTCGCAGTTCAGCACTCCGATCGTTGGAATGGCAATATAGTGAAACGAAACATCAACAAGAGACAACCAAACAGGGAAGGAGGACGAATCTTTTTTTTTCTTTTTCCTCGTCATACCGCGTTCGTCGGTCGCTCGAGGCCGGAAGCGAAGCGGTGTCGTTCGTCATGGCAGTGTGGGTGTCATTTGTTTGAAAAGTGTCGTTATGCTGCCGATCTTCGTACAACCTCTGAGGGTGTTTCCCCCAGCCTCCGAATAATGAGGGTGAGGGAGTGTGGGTGTGAAGGTATGTTAATATAGTAGAAGGAAGAATGAGTGAAAAAAACGCAAAACACATCATCATAGACGAAAGCATGTGTAGCGTGTGCGGGTCTGTTGGGCTCCCTTAGGCTGGAAACAAGGCATGCAACAGCCACGCTTAAGAGCCGGCTTTATGGTGGACGATGAAGAGAAGAAGAAAAATACAGACAGTGCTGCAGTGAAATAAAGTTCGGGCAAGTGGAAAATCTCGTACCATCGGTGTTTGTGCGAGTGTGTGTGTGTCAAATATTTTGATAAAAAATCATGCACACAATTACACCACCAGTGAGTGAGCGCAAAACAAAAAAGTATGCCAAAAAGTTAATATCAGCATTTTTTGTTGGCAGCCGCCAAAGTGGAATGGAATAATAGCTCCAAACAATGTAGCGGGATGATGGGGCTATAGGGTCATGGTATGGATTTTATTTGAAATCGCATAAAATGAAGCACTAAATTCGAGTGTTTTTTTTTCGTGTGCTTTACGTTAGCATCTCATTTATCGATTAAACCATTGCCGCCCCATTCATCCGCTGGGCAGATAGATGATCAAAAATGGAAATCATTTGAAAATCGAATTTTCCGGGTTTTTTTTTCAACAAAAAAAGGAGGGGTGGAAACCCATACGACCCTTTTCAAACAAATAAATATTGTACAACGGTTGCAATATCGTTGCAATCTTCGTTTAGTTGTAGTTGGATTAGTATTGATCAAATGATTTATTCCACCAGACTTATCTTTCGATCGTTCGAAATGACTTCGATATAATTTTTCGACGACAAAAAAAAAATTGAAGCCGTCTTCCTCCAAATGTTTCAAAAAATTGTATAGCTCCAACGGATTATCGGAAAGCGAGTTCATCCTATAAAAGAAAAAAAGCATACCATAGTAGCCTAGCGTACGAAATTTCATATACTTATGTGTTCAGCGTATGAGATAGTAGAGATTACCATACAAGCCATGCATTATGAAAGTATTGATGGAGAGGAATATTTTAAAGCTTGCCTGTTGAAACTTCGAAAGCTTCGTAACGCAAGACCGGAAATATCTAGCTATAGAACTGTTTCCTAAAAACATTATAAACGTATTATAATATACAATACATAATAATTACAAAGAAATATAGTAAGAACAGAAACAAAGTAATCAAAATAAGGAATTCAAATTAAGACACAAACTAATCATGTTGAAAATATAAGAAACCCTAATAAAGATAAATAAACATATTCATAAATGAATAATCAGCAGAAATAAAAACAAATTCTAAAGTGTAAACCTCCTTGCTCTAATTCGGTAAACTTATGACTACGTCTTATTGCTAAAGAAATAATTAATTTATCAATTCATTTTACATAAGAAATATTGACAAATTTAATGGTATCAGTACTAGATTACCTCTGCTGTCCGTATTACCCCGTGCTGCCATTCATTTTCTGTCTGTCGCTTTTGGGAATTTGAATCCTCATCGATTCCCACGCGTGCTGTTTCCTACATTCCGGCTCCGAGGTGGAAAAGGATGTCACATGTTTGTGGGGTTAACATCTTTGCTCCTCCAGAAGATATCCTCACGATCGTTTCTGACATACCACATCTTAAAAAATGTCGTTAAAAAATCACATCTCACCAGATTGATAATTGCAGCCATTGAAGTACCCCCAGCACACGTGTGTAGAAGGGGAAGTATGTGGCAAATTGGCACAAGTATACTTTGAGCAACGCGAGACAATTACCCGCACTCTCCTTGAAATACCCAGAGAACACTTGAGAAGCAGCAAAGGAAGAAGCAGGACAGCAAAAAAACAAGCATTACAATTTCCTCGTAGCAAACGGTTTTGCTGTGCTTTCTAACCCGAAACAACCACTCACGCCAATTAGCTGCGGAAGTTAAAAGTTCATAAGAAGTCATCACGGCAAGGAAATGATCGACCTGACTTGGCGGGGCTGAGGAAGGGACAATTAAGGATGCTAACTGCTCTGCTAACTCAAGACAGAGGCGGCAATGGAAGGGTGCCATCTCTTGGACGCGTAAACCGCGTAAACTTCATTAAATTTTATGTACACCACCAGCGTGTTAACTCTGATCGTCCGTTCCTTTTAACCCCGGCTGTATCCAACCAGCAACCTCCTCTCCCTGAGGGTTTTCCTTTACAATGGAGTGCTAGAAGTATGTGGCTGCTTTTACCATCGCACCATCATTACTGACCAACGCCGTCATCGGTCCCATCTATCCTTCTAAGCGTGCTCACACATCGAACGTTTTTGCTAGCAGCGATAAAATTAGCTCCTTGGCGGGGTAATAATCTTCGGTGCAGAAGCAGGATTTTCACTGTCCCGTACGGGATTTTGCACTGCCACTGTCGCCTTATGGTGTGCGCGGGGCAGTAAATTTTAACGATCCTTTTCTTCTCGTCTGCATACAGCTGGCCACAGCCGGGAATCCAACCGGGAAGGGGCGAAGTAAATTGAGCTGCAAGAACAATATGTGGTTCGCTTTTATAGGACGACGGGAACAGAAGCATGCACGAACCACCCTGAACACTGTTTTTCAATATGTTGACGCGTGGTTGTGTGGGATCCTTTTCAATGCCACGCAAGATGAGGGATTATTTTAGATAAATTGGAGTGTGCTTGTGTGCCATAATCATTATCGTTCATAAGCGATCGGGAGTATTAGATTTATCCTGACTAAATCTCTCGAACCCAGAATATTGGCAATTTCGTCGAACTCAATTTCATTCCACATGTTGATAGTATTATCGCTTCCTTACGCACTTGGTGAAATTGACGCACACACACGTTATAGTGAAATTGAATTTAACGTGTTTTGATTGCTTTTTTTGGGGTGATAAGCAAAAAAAAACAACAACAAAATTCAATTCCATTCTGCTTTAACATGATCGCAATAAAAAAGCAGCTATAAAAGCTCATTAACGCTCTCAACAAGTGGTTGTTGAGCGTTGAGATTAGTTTGCTGTTTGCTGCTGTCGTGCTTTTTGCATTAGTCAACTGCAGCGCAATGCACAGTGCACTGTTGAAATTAAAATCAAATTAAAAGAAGCTTAGGCTAGCATTATAACCACAACGCAGATTCCTCGTGCCGCTGTACAAATAGTCAACTTCAATGGACTGTAGCAAGCATGTCGATGGGGCTAGTAGAACCTCACAGACACAATAACGTAGAAAGGAAAGCAATGAATAGGAGCGATTTAAGACACTCGCTGCTTTCGGCACCGGCAGGCAATATCCAAACAATCCTTTAACAATCCCGCTGCCACACCAATAATGAGATTAGTGTGTGTGTGTGTGGGCAGGAAGAATATTTCGGTAATAAAGCACTCTATTGCTACCCAAAACACAATAGCGGGGCCATAATATGTAGTGTGTATGATGGTTGTTTCTTTTCCCCTCCGCTTCTTCACACCTCGCTTGCCCGGCGGGCTCCCGACGCGGATGCAAACGCGTCGTCAAGCTACTGGGCGCTTCCATGTGATTGGTTCGCGTAGATGCATAAGCGCCTCTAATCAGGTCATAGTCACGCATTCCCGCATTCGGTACGATTCCTGCCCAAAATGTGTACACCAATAAAATGTGCCATTGGAACCGTGTGTGGTGCTGCCATCAGCCCGTCCGTGTGCAAACGCGGGAGGGCAAATAGGGTGGGGTGCGGTCCTGCGCGGTGCTTTCAGGGATACGCGTGAGGATTATTTGCGGAATGATAAATAATGCCTGATAATAGCTATTGTTGTTGCCCGATTTGACGGGCTTTCATGGAGAATATGTGTGTGCGTGTGTGTGTGTGTGTGATCGTGTTTGTTTGGCTTTTCCGATCACGCCTCGCCCCTGTGTGCCGAACGGCGATGAACGTGAGAGTCGCGTTCGACCCCGTTCCCCCGTTTGTGTTTTTTGGCGGGTGCCTTTTTGATGAAGGAAAATGATTCGATTGCGCCACTAGCAATAATGGTGTTGGCAACAAAACATTTACTAAATCACGCGTATGTTGTGCGTCTGTTGGAATGGTACGTTTCTGGGAACATGCCAGTACAAACATACCAACCACCAGCGTGCCAGTGTAATGTCAACCCACTACAATATTGGATTTAGTTGGATTTTCTAAACCCAGTCTCAGCCAGCTTTCAATATGGTTTGAAACCCTCATTTTCTTTGCCCTTTCTATTGCTTTAGCTGCCAAGCACCAAACTACCTGGCCACGTGGCACTAGCGTTCCACAAGAGACGATGACGAGCACAATGCTTTGATAATTAATCAATGATTGTTTCACATTATTCCTATCCCTGCAAACGGTCTTCAAAGGGGTTGACAAATCTACTGGCAGCTACTGGTAACAATTCCTTCCAACTGTAAACTATGACGCTGGAACAGTGAAGCCTGTGAACAGACAAATTGAAAAGGTTCCGTTTACATTTCTAGGCAACTATAAAAGCCCTACATTCAACAGCTGGAACGCAAATAATAGCGTTATTATTGGTAGATGATTTAATGTAAATAAAACGATAGACTGTTTAAAACATAAGCGACAAAGGAAACCCTTTGTCAAACAACGAACGTTTACGAAGGATATTGCAAACAGCAAACCGAAGATGAATTCCCTCTCACACTGAAGTTATTGTTTTGCAATGTGTCCACACCGTGTCACCAGCACCACGACGAGTTAATGCAGAGCAGTCACAGCCGCTTAATGCAAATGATCGCTCCAACACTCCCGTCCAATTATGCTTTGCTAAACTGTCGCCCGGCTTGTTATGCGAAAGGGGCCGCTGGGTGGCCACTGTCTAGCTATCGTACGGCGAAGACAATGCGACCGAACACGAACGCGGCAGCAAACAGTGCGTCAATTAGTCGCACAATTAAGTTTGCTAATTGTTTTCGGCTTTTTGTTCAGCGTACAGTGTAATACGCTCTGCCTTCTCTATTTGCCAACCAATACTGGATGGAGGAGGTGCCTTGTTTGTTTGACGCTTTCACTTAACAGCAGCAGCAGCTGCAGCAGCGACGGAAGCATGAATTGTAAGTGATGCAATAATAATATTGTAGTTTTGAACGTTTGAAATATGATTGTTTGACTTCGTGACTCGGTACGATGGCTTATTACAATATTGAGCAGCATTAGCAGTGACATGAAGAAACATCCACAAACGGCTGGCTTTGCATATCAATCAGCAACTGTTTTTTGGCTGCGTACATAAACTTTGGCTGCGTGCTTTGTTGTAACGCTTTGTAACGCTTTCGTGCAGCATGGAGAAATACCTTTTTTGCAACAGATTTTGCGAACTAAATACAATTTTTTTGTAGTATTTTGTTCAACGATTTTATTTGTTGTTCAAAGTGTGTAATTCAATTTATTGTAAGGTTCCGGTCGTATGATTTAAGCCTCTGTTATGCTGTTGCATGATCATCAATCAATCTTTACGTGGGCGAGTTATTGTTGCATTCACGACATTAAGTAAAAGCATGTCTGGGTTGCTCATAACTGAGCTCTGCTCTTCTCTCTCATTGATGAAAGACAGGCTAAAAATAAATTTAAATGAATGAAACAATCACTCAACACTAACCTAGCCACGGCTTAGCAGGGATAATCGTCACCCAATGTCAAGCCAACCCAGTTTCGAAGAATACCCTCTTCTTTCGGTACATCTTTCCACCAAAGGGGTAACTTTAAAGCCCCGACACTTTCCAAGAAACGACCCAAAAAGGTCAAACGATTTTAGGTAAAACAATTAAACTCCAGCCAAGTGATACAGGCGCAGTTTCAATTGATCAACTTGTGGCGTGTCGTGTCTGTCTGTCTGTCTATTTCGGCATTGCGGGGGTTTCATTACGATAATGTACACGCTTCTTCCTCCACGCTTTCCATTGCGTCCATTATAGCTATGCCGGTCGTGGGATTAGTTGGGTTATTTCTGGACCACGAAAGTTGTGTCACCAGCACGAACATCGATATGGAAATATGGAAATATAGGAAAAAAGCTATAGCAAAAAAAAAAAGCACGGAACCATCCAAGCGTCAGGCTAACACACTCGTGGCTAGCAAAGGGAAGAGCAATATTGAAAGGATTATGCAGCGGAAAGTAAAACATTGACCCGGCAAAGTTGTGTTCTGGAAGGAAAGAGAGAGAGAGAGAGAGAGAGAGAGAGAGAGGGGGGGAGAGAGAAAGAAAAACAGAAAAGGAAAAATGCTCCTAGGCTAGTGTTTGGCTTTTCGTATCGATTACACATCGGAAGGGCTGATAATCGATGCACCAAGAGAGCGTGCATCTGTGCTGTGGAAACATTCATTTTGATAGGGAAAAACCGGTGAATGCATTGTTCAGAGAGTGTATATCATATTTAAGCACATTTTATCGTTTACAGTGCGTATTCATATTTGATTATTTTATGTGTGGAAACAGCAAGCAAAATGGTGTTTTTGGCAATTTTAAAAACTGTTATTTTTAAGGTTTTTTTATATTACAAAAGTCCTTTATTTGACGCTATTTTTATTGATTGACATGAGGTCAGCCCTTTTTGTGTAATTCGTAACTAATATACTTTACTTCAGTATGCTCTAAACTGTGGTTGATTACACTTAATTGATATATGTTTTACTTCAATAGCATTATTATTTTTTATGTTTTAATTGTTTCTTAACAACATGCATCTTAAAATATTCACTTTTCCTATTACTATCACATTTATTTAGTTAATTGGACATTAAAAATAAAAACCAAAAATTTGAAACAAGAATATTACGTTACAGGACTGTACCATACACGACCTCATAGTTTAGTTTTTACGAGTAACGGGGGTGATCCCGCGGTACAGTCGTCAACTCGTACGACGTAACAACAAGCCCGTCATGGGTTCAAGCCTCATATGGACCATTGCCCCGTAGCAAAGATTTGGCTATCTGGCTGGGTGGTACTAAATAAGTATGAAAGCCTGCCAGCCAGCCAGCATGTCCGCGTAGGTCCGCGTTACACCAAATAGAACATTGTTGAGTATCAGTGGTCCCTGTTTCTTCAGTGGTCCCTGTCTCACACGGACTGCATATAAATAATGAAAAGTTTCTGTTTTGATCGATAAGAATTCCATGAAACTAAGAATAATAATTACGGTCAAAAGGAATGTAGCTCTCGGAAAACAATAAGCAGTGCAAGCAATTTGTCGGCGATAGATAAATCTCTTCCAATCCTTTTGCAAATCTACCACCACCTGCACCATCCATTTGGTGAGCTACTGTAACTCCCCAAAGATCGTATATCTCACATTACTGAGTCAGGGAAAGCCATCACTCAAATCTAATAATCCCAACCGCACAATCTGTGCTCCTTGATTGAAGTGTGACCGCTTATCGCCCAACGGTAGCAAGACAACCCAGTTCAACAATACAGCACAACCAATTTGACGGTCATCCGGTCACTGAGTCATCTCTGTGGGACCGCTCCGTGCACCAGCGGAACGGAAGTAGATAAAGTGTTTTTCAATGTCCCATACCAAGCGATCAGTGGCCGCCGTGTACAGTGTCTCCCAGGTGCTGAGTTGCTTCTCTTATTATCTGACTTATCAGCTCCAGCAGCATGCAGTATGATTGTGTGGTTGAAGACACGAGGCTCTACTTCGGTGAGTGTGAAGGCAAAAAAAAATAAATAAAACACAAGACACCCAAGCCATTTGATTCTGAGCTTCTGAGGTGGCCAGCGCGCACTGATAAGATAAACGATAGTGGGCACCGAGATTTTTGCATTATAAATAGTCCAATCGCGAGACGATCGTACCAACAATCGTTCGCGCAGTATCCGAACAGCATTCGCGTTGCAACCATCCCGCTGTGGTGTCCACTAATTGTGCATTTTGTGCGTCGCTGCTGTCGTTAAAACACTGTCGTAACCATGAAAGGACTAGCCGTCGTTGCCGCCGTACTGCTGTTCGCTTGTCTGGTCGCCAGCCAGAGCAACAACTATTTCTGGGGCGTTCGGGATCCGCGGGACGTGCTGCTGAACCGCACGATTGCCGTCCGGTCCGGCACCATTCTGCAGGTTAAATCGATTGATCTCGTGTATCCGCTGAAGGTGAGTGTTTTCGCAACAAAAAAAAAAAAAAAAAAAAAAAAAAAATACGAGGGAAATGAAACACCAATTTGACTAACGCCGGTCTTCCATGCCTGCACGATAACAGGGCCAGGTGGGACGCAACATTTCCGCCATCTCCGTCGTGGACCAGTACACCAATGGGAAGGGCGGATATGCCAGCCTGTATGCCGGTGGTGTCGGTTACAACTATACGACGGTCCATCTGAAATCACAGCGCGGTCACGGATACAACTTTATCGTGGAAATTTACGGCCGATAGACAAGTGGAGTCGGACGTAATGGGGGATCTATCAGAGGGCGGCTGAGGCTGAGGGGTGTTGTGAGATGATAGGAGCCCGCCCAACAAAGTGATCAAATGTTATCAATGTTTCACCCATCGAGATTCGAGCTTCGATAGGCTAATGAATGGGGCGCCACGCGGTTATCGGAGCTGACAGAACAGCGGACACGACGCTAGTGGTGACCACGGGTTCGATCCTAATAGTGATGCTGTGTTAGATTTCGTGCCGTGCCGTCGAGTGTTTTCTGTCCGGAAATGGGTTGTTATTATGTAGCAATAAAATTATTTTAATGTAACAAATGAGCTGCTTTGTGTGCTATTATTCACTCCGTTCGTGTGACTGTTGTATTGTTTGAATTTTATGTATTGTATGTACTTCACATGTTTAAAGGAGAAAGAAGAAAAAAGCAGGGATATTTGTTTATGTGCTGATTGGAAAACTTTTCAAAAACATGATCCAACAAGAAACTCACATCCCTTTCTGTTTAAAATTAGGATCATCCCTCGTACCTTGTTAGCAACAGATGCGATGCTTTCAATAAAGCCAAATCAACTGCGCATCATGAGACTAGCCATACAAATGCGCCATTAAAACTTTTCATGCATTGGAAGGAATTCAACCAGAATTCCTCGCGAAGATGAAACAAAGCGATATGCTTATTTGGTCCTTATCACTCAACCAACTCTTGTTATTGATGATTTTATCTTCGTTGATTCGCAAACTCATTTGATTAGGAGTTGTTTTGGGTGTTTGCTGATATATGGTTCCAGCTGGGCTAGGTAGTACAACAATGTACTAAATAAATCTCACATTGCTAATGCTACTTTCTAAAGGAATGCATTAAAAAAATGAACATTACAAATAACGGAACAAAAATTCTATAAAAGATGATTGAATGGTTCAACTTTTTATGAAATTCTACATTTATGAAGTATTTTACAAACTTACCTCGACAGCCTTCTGTGCAGTCTTGCAACAGGTGGTCGTATCAATCAGAACTAATGTTGCATTTTTTGTGCCACGATTTTGTTTGCTTGAATCTTCCGTTGGGTTGGCACTCGTCGGAACTAATCGATTTGTTCAACTATTCCATCTGTTGAATCTTTGACATAATTGATCGAGAACAGATTCGTCCAATAGATTACATTATCATCTTTGTTATGCTTCTTGATAAATCTAGCCACATCCGGATGTATTGTATAGTATTGTATATTGTATACTGTATGCATTAAAATTCACCGCCATTTATGGAGAAAAACACGGCGACTTCAACATTTCCGTTTCCGTTTTTTTTATTTTTGTTTTTGGTTTTTTTTATGGCCTCTTTCAATCGGTCTCTATGGCCTCTCATTCGCCTCTTTCAATCGGTTGATTAAATCTAAGCTTAAAATCTAACATTCTTCTTTGCAAGCCATAGGTGGCTTGCAAATTACCTTATAACGGGTAGTCTCGGTTTACTTAAAGCTATTATCTGTTGCTCTGATTAAAATGTGATTTTGGGTAAAGTTCTTTATAAAGGCTAGTTGCATAAAGATATTTTAAAAGTTTACGCTGGCAATCGCTGTCTGGCGTCGACGCTGTGGTCCAATTTGCAGGTGATGCGTTACGCAGTATAAAGAGCGGCTGCTAACCCAATAACCATTCCAGCTATTGGATATGATGGTTGTACGGCAGCTATTGGCGATGATGGTTTTGCTAAGGCGAATGGAGTCACAGCGTGGAAGAGTTTTATGGCAGCAGGCCGGGTTATTACGTCCTGCGTTGGCTAGTCGATCTACTATTTCGTTTCCCTGAATACCTTTATGATCAGGAATTCACCAGAATATGACTTGGGGTGAATTCGGTATATTGCAGAGTTGTTGGATGTTCGGATCACGGGTGGTTCCAGATTCAAGTGCTTGAAGGACACTTGCACTGTCGGTGAAGATCGCGTTGGGTTTGTCTCTGCGTAGGCCTTCGTCAGCAGCAATTACCAGGGCTATTGCTTCTGCTGTGAAGATTGAGGGATGGTCTGGTAGCAGGATGGCGCTATTTTCGATGTTGGAGTAAATTCCACAACCAGTGGAACTGTTTTGTACTGATCCGTCAGTGAAGATCAGATGGTGGTTAAGGTATTTTTACTGCACATGTTCAGCAAAATGAAGGTTTGCAATGACACTATTGCAACCAGCCCTAAGTTGATTACCAAGGACGACTACCGATTTGGATGAGTTTTGGTGACTGAGGGGAGTGTTTGATGTGTTAGCGTGATGAAATCGGCGTCTGCCCTTTGTTTCCGTTTCAGTGATGACAAGCAAGGAAATACAACTATGTTTTGCGTGTTCACTTTCCTCGCTAGAAGATGAAGTACGCTTTCCCCTACCAACAATTGCCATTCATATTCACATAGGTTTCGTCATCGATTTCGTCGCCACATTGAGGTTCGCAGCGCACAGACCATCGTGCTCATCTCGTTAAGCTGCGAAGAAAAACAAATATCAATAGAACACACATCTTTGAGGTATTTCGTGTCAGTTTGACCGGTTTCTTCAACAACATTACCCAAAAATGCAAGGCATCATTTTCATACTCTCATCTTAACCACTACGGAAGCATATGAGTCTTATTAGTACTACGTGCTTTCCATTTATAAATCAATTAAAGATCTGCCGACGTGCTAGCTGAAAATGCCAATTCAATCTATTCTGATGTGTTTCCTTTAATTCTTCTATGTCTCCTTCTAGCTGCTCATTCTTCGTTCGATCCGTTGCATCTTCATTACCGGTTGCTGAAACGAAACAATGCGCAGCTACACTTGGATGTTGGCGCTGAGCGCGTACGTCACGCTTTCCCTCTGCCTGTCCGTCAGCTGGTCCCTACCGGCCGGCGGTGGTACGGCCGGCAGCAGCTCCAGCAGCAGCAACGATCTCGACATGGACGATCTGAGCCGGGACCGTGTGTCGGGACAGGGCGAAATCTCGACGTCCCAGTTCCAGCACATGCTAGCCGTCCGTTCGCCCAAGTACAACTTTGGGCTTGGCAAGCGGCGCTACATCATTGAGGACGTGCCCGGTGCGAAGCGGTTGCCGCACTACAACTTCGGACTCGGAAAGCGCGGAAGGTAAGGACGGAGAGCCTGAGACCCATCTGGAGACCCGTAAACCATTTCGATTCTTTCGCAGCCCTATGGGTGGAAACGATTACGAGTACGATGGACTGATGGGCGGCAACCAGCTCGGCTGGAACGATAACGACTACACCAATCTGATCACCAAGGATGGCCAGTTCGATTACGATGCGGAAAAGGAGAAAGACGCTGCTAAGCGGACTGCCTCGGGCAATGGTGCTGGTTGTGAGTGTTTTGTTGCTCTAAGTCTTGCTCTGCATAATAAACACTAAATCGTATCCCTATTTTTTATCTTTCATTTTCAAACAGCTGCCTACCGTTACCACTTTGGGCTGGGCAAGAGGCGCGCCTACGACTTCGGTCTCGGCAAACGCTACTTCGACGCGGAGGACTTCAACAAGCGACTCCCGAACCGGTACAACTTTGGCCTGGGAAAACGCTAATTCGGCCAAATGACCATCGGGCCATCATCCCGTTTCATAAAGCCTCCCTTATTCCCCTTACCCTCCCCCTCCACCCTCTAACTTAAACCGAACCGGGGACCATACCTCCGGCTCGGTAAAGCAAACCCCAGTTCTGTTGCGTGGCAAGCAAACGTGAGCGAGCGCCCAGTAGTTGCGAACCGCATCAAACAAACATCACTGGAACGACTCTTCCTCAGTGTGTGCGAGTGTGATTGGAAATGAATGCCCCCGCTCCCGTTAGCAACTCCCAGCACCAGCCGCCACGTACACGCTTCCGAAGACTCGGATCCCTCTGCACTGAGCAAGGCGCCACTCTAGCGAACTAGCGCAACGCAACGCAACGCAGTGTAAATTATATATAAACCTAGCGCACCTAGTCAGCAAGTCAACCCCCCCCTCTGACAATTCCCCGCGTGTCCCCGGACCCGGACCTCAGAGACTAAATGTAGCAGCGTGTAAGGATATATACATACAAGCGATACGAAGGACGGTGTATAACTAATGAAACTAAACACAAACACTTCTTGCACTTATTTGCATTGTTTTACATCAATTTCAACACGTCAAGAACGAATGAAGGGAAAGATTGGATGATTGGATAAGCTAATAAAGTTACGACAGCCCACAACCAAACAACCATGTATAATGACATTCGGCCACAATAAAGTTGATGAATATCATAGACAGCTCACCCCGTCTACCACCATCTACCCCCCTAAGCCTATCTAAATGTAAAACAATTATTCGGTGTGGTTTAATACACGATTCCTCGCCCAAACTTCTCGTCACTGGCTAACAATCTATTGTCTATGATAAAAAAATAAAACCAAACAAAAAAAGAAGAAAAAATAAATAAATAACCAAGTTCTTTCCTGTTGCCCTTGTCCTTTCAATAATAATTACTCCTTGTGACCAGGGTGATCAGGGATAAAGTAAAAGTGTACATGCAGCATACAGATATGCAAGAATGGCACAACTTTTTGTACAGTTACCAAAAGTAATAGCAAGGACTGATGATGCAAGTTAACTAAGCTGAACTAAATTTCCTAATATAATAAATTTGTTTTTAAAACTGATCGCTATCAAAGTATGATTAACTTCTCGGTTCTTCGGTTTCATTTCACATAATATTCATTTCAGATTACTTCAACTATAATTCAGAAATAAAAATAATGAAGATACTAAAACAAATCAAAACCACAAATAAGTTATTAGTTTTGATTTAAAAAGTACTATTATTTGTAAAGGAACAGGAGTAAAACAGATAATGAAAACAATCTAACTATTCCGGCAAGAAGAGAGAAAAGATCAACAAGACAACATAATACAAAACCACACATACACACTGAATAACACGTGTGTGCAAACCGAATGCACATTTAAGTACCGTTGTATACCTTCTGCACTTTTTCTCATGATCCACGTGTTTGTGTTGTTTGTGTACTGATAACACTCTGTAAATATGCAAACCCAATCTGGCACCTCTGCGTTCCAGACTGTGCGGGGTGAAAGATCAATTAATATTGAACCTAATTAAACTACTAATACTACACTTATGCGACGAGAAGCAAGTTGCTAAATACTGAAAATGGAAACTAAATAAAGCACCACACAAGTGTGGTAAATGAACATGGCAGAGTTTGGGTGGTTTGTTTTAAGTTTAAATGGCTCTTCTGTACAGGAATGGTATACACAATAGGAAATTTCACTACAACTCTGAGAACTAAGGTAACTACACTCAGGATGGAACAGGAGGAAATGGACCCACGATTGCAGTACGACACTGTCCTGAGATTATGATCACATTTTATAGCAGTGTAGTGGTATTAACTGTGATGCTGAAACCAATTTTGTACGACTTTACATATAGGAACGACCTGCCATTACTTGTATGATAATGTGACATTATTAACAATACGATTCATACTTCTTAAAGTACGGTTGGAAGAATTTTCGGACGTGCAAAAGAATAATTATATTCCTAAAATTATTTTGCTGATACTAATGAACATGAAGTAACATTTATTCCAATATTTGATAAGAGTTGGCATTCGGAGAGCCTCAAGGCATCATACCAAAGGGATGGCTTGTTGTCTGTATTGCGTGGCCCAAGAGCATCCCGAATGCAACCTTTGTAAGGGAAGGGTGTAATGATTCGTCGGTGTCTTGATGAGACTGTCCAACTTTTGTAAGATATTTTGCAAAGTGGTTTGCTAAAGAGCGGCGCTACAACATAGAACAACAACTACAGCGCAAGCAAGTCGACGCTCACACACTTTCGCTTCAGCAACGATAAATTCGTAAAATGTCATAGTTTAATTTTGCAGGGAAATGCTCCACGTTGATTGCGTATAATTTATATTTCGAGTTAGATATAGGTATGTGTGCCTGCGTGTGCGCTGCGGTTAGTGTTAATCGCTGCATGCATATGCATATGTGCCCTGTGTTTTGCTATCGGGTCGATTATTGGCATTTGAAAGAGGGAATGGGATGGAGGGTCTGGGGAATGGTTGGCTTCCTACACCAACCCACTAGAAAGAGCAATTTTGGTAGGAGTATATATTCATTTCGTATTTGTTCAGTGTTATCGCGTTCCGGTTATTAGTGGCACACACAATGTGCACTATCTTAGTCCTCCGAGGAGCTGGAGCTCGACTCAAGGATGACCTCAAACGAGAACGGCTGGAAGGCGTAACCGAGACCAGCGTAGAACTTACTCTGGAACTCCACCCTAAAAATAAGGTACAAGAAGCGTGCCGGAGCAAACGGTTCGTTTAGAAAAGGGCAATTCAATTTCGCTTCCAGCAGTACCGAACGATCACTTACCAGTGCAGACGGAGCGTGTGAAGGAATGCGGAAAGGCCTTCCATCAGTACCAGGATTCCAACGGTCAGCACGGCCCAGAACGCGAACACTGCCCACAAAGCAATGCCACCGATCCAACCGTCCTGCTTCAGTCCGTTCTGCAGAACCATGTTCCACAGCACTTCAGCGAGCTCTGTGCATTGAATTTCCGGTATGAAACAAAAAAGGATTTTAATTCTTCAGGTCTCGCAGTCGACAAAACCAAAAACAATTTACTTACGAGCATGAGCCAACGACAAAGCCCACAGGCGGAGGTACGAAGCGGTATGCGACACGGAACCCAGCACATACTCAATCGTATGAATACCCTGGTGGATGAAGATTTCGGACATTTCTTCATTGTCATGGCCGTGGCCTCCACCCTGCTGCTGTGCCGGTTGCTGTCCTGCTTGCGTGCCCGCTCCATTGTTGTGCTGGTTCAAACCGTCAGCATCGCCGTTTTCATTGCTGTACGGAGCAATTGGTTGGTGCTGCAATAACAAACCATTATATAAAAGAAATCCCAATTTAAAAGCAATAATCATCTGATGTCTCGATGCAAACACTTACGGCAGCTTCCTTGCGTCCACGCATGATCAGGATGGGCTTAGCGAGCAGCATCCACGGTACGCAGAGAAGCGCCACGACGACCAGGAACTTTTGCAAGCCCGACTGTCCGGCGAACATGTACGGCGAGCAGTCGCCAGTGTTTTCATCCGGCGCCTTGAACAGTACCATGTTGATGAAGGTGATCAGGATGGAGGGGGCACAGCCCTCCGAGTAGGCAACGTCCGTGGCACTTGCCGAGTATTTTACCCACTTGATGAACATCAGCAGCGTCATGTAGAAGAACAGAAACACTAGAAAGATCACCTGCGGAATGAACTCGCAGTAGATGGCCATCTTGTTCTTGAAGTAGCGATGGTTGAACAGTCCAACAAACACACCGAACAGCATGTGAATTACGCCGAAGATGATCGATATCTTCATCTTGTAAGCGTTCTGGAAGATGATCTTGTTCAGCGGTGCCACCTGCCAGACCGGATCGAGCCCGAACGGGTACGGCGTTTGGGCGTAATCCATGCCCTTCGGATCCAGCTGCAGTGCCTTGTTGGACATCACGGTCGAGGTGTTGTAGTTGGTGCTCCAGGCCGATCCGAACACGTTCAGCGATTTCGAGAAGATGTCATTGTACACGAAGCCCGTGTACATCGAAAACACGCCCATCAGGAAGATAATGTACCGGCCACCGAAGAAGATGTTCCAGATTTCGTTGTCCGATTTCTTCGCCGCCAGCGGCTTCTCCTTCAGCACCATCCACAGCCCGAACAGGGCCATGATCGTACCGTGCCCAAGATCGCCGAACATGACCGCGAACAGGAACGGGAAGGTAATGATCGTGTACGGGGCCGGGTTCATTTCGCGATAGCTCGCGACACCGTACGCATTGATCAGCGCCTGGAACGCGTGCGTAAATTTGTTCGTCCGGTTGTACGTCGGCGGATCCTCGAACGTTTCCATCCGGTTCAGGATCGGTGGTACGGACGATCCGGACCGCTCCGTACCGCGACGCAGCGCGATCTGAATCGTCTCGAAGTCCAGCAGCGGCACCCAGCACTCCGCGATCAAACACTTCTGCGTCACGTCCAGATTGAACAGGTTCAGCGTGTGGTAGATCGCTTTGATCTTGCGCACCTTCACGAACCAATTCTTCAAGTTCTTGGCGGCCGCCACCAGCACCCGGTGCCGATGGTCCTGCGTCTGGCCGAGCACCGTGTGCAGATCCTCGATGCGCGTCATCACGCCCATCGCCATCTCGCGCCGATCGGTCGGGGCCTCCGGGCAGGGGTAGAGCGTCGCCCGGAACCCTTCGCAGATCTTCTTCACGCGCGTCTTCAGCTGGTCGCCTTGGAAGAAGATGATGAACACCGACTTGTACACCTTGTCGCCCTGCAGAATACAACGGCAAATGCCATTAGCATGTGCGCCCTTCTTGCGCCCGGGCAACACCCTTTACTCACGTTCGATGGGTCCTCCAGCGGATCCTCGATCATCGCTTGACGAAGGAACACATTGCCACGGCAGGCACGCCACAACATACGCTCGAACGCCGGCAAACGTTCACGCAGGATCACACCAGCAACAAAGCTGTTGTGTTTTGGTGGTTTGGGGTTTTATTTTAAACATGTGCGCGAAATCAACACACACACACACGTTCATTGGTCGAACGCATCGACAGACAGGAAAAAAATACACACAAACGAATATTATTAACAGTTCAGGTACGGATTTTTTTGTTTATTAGGAAGGATTCAATGGATATTTAAATGGGATGCAAGGAAAGAGGAGCTATAACAGAGAGACAGAGTGGGTAGAGGGAGAGATAGAAAAACAGCCAGATACGAAATGGAGTTTAGCAGCAGCTAGACAGTGTGGTAATTGTTCTTTTTTGTTTTTGTTTAACAGAGGAAACCAATCCAAAAAATTAATTGAAAATGTGCCCACATCATCATTTGCTGCATGTAACGGGCATTGCTAAGCAAACGGCATCAGAACGAACTGTTCTGCTAGCGGTGATTAATACAGCTGCACGGAGAGCGTCTATAAAATTGGCAATAATAAACGTGTAATAATAATGCCATTCAAACGCATTGAACGACAATTATTAATTATGAATTCTAAAAACAAAAAATGAATGATTGAACCGAGAAATAATAAACATCCTCAAACAATGATTGTAAATATGGTGTGTTTGATTTCGACGCAATGGCGGAAGGAAATATCAAGAAACTTGACATAAATAACTATCTATTAAGTTGTTGTTTTAAAACAAGTGTACAGGCGGCAGTATGCTGTGTGTCACATTTTCAATTTTTCCCTCTGGAAACATTATTGTGTAGTGATTTATGTAATACTAAACATGAGCATATGACCATTCAAAACAGAGACGTTTTATGTTATTTCCACATGGGTACGATATTAGTTCAATGGGATTTGTTTTAAAGCAGTGTCCAGTTTAACAGTTTGTTGACAATTAATGTAAAAGTAGCGTCGGACTCAACAGGATGTGTTCAGTTTATCTTCCTTTGATGATGTTCAATTACCTCTTTCAATTACCGCCCTATACGCTAATATGGTAAAACGTTTCGCTATTCTGAGTATTCGAACACAAGCATGATTGGAAATTCGACAGTACATGTCGTTCTTAAACAATACTTTAAAAATGCACTCTCATCGAAAAATGAACCTTTTTTCTTACAAATGCCACTAAACAGAAATGCATGAAAAATCAATGGTATAAATACAATTACTTCGGACTAAGCTAAATAATTTACCTATGGCAATAGCAAAACGAAAAGCAACAACGTAACTAGTTGGCAATACTTCGATAGCGAGAATGTTTGTAGGAATAAAGCATCGCATTACAAATATGTATCATAAACTATACAGTGACACAGATAAAAAGACTTAGAGAGACAGAGAGAGAGATCAAGAGAGAGAAAGAGAGAGCGACTGAGCGAAACCAAAGAGCAACAAAATTGATAACAGTGTGGTGCTGAGCTATTCCATCGCAGATGAAATTGATGATAATGCTTTAAAAGGGCAAGGCATGGCGTTTGGTAAGTATGTAAGACAGCAACACAGCAGAGTACGCGAGGATTGATGGTCGGTGCGCACAGAAAGCATGAAGCAGTGGATAATTCTAATTATATACTTCTGATAACATGAACATATACAAAGTTCGTCTAAAAATATCGCTACTACTGACCATGGAAGGTATTCTTCTGTGTCTTGTGATTTTTCCAGAAAACTGCAGTTAAAAATTAGTCACGTTAATATCATTTAGGGGTAGGGGAAATATGGAAAGATAAACATTTGTTAGCAGAATAAGGTTTAGAAAAAAAAACAAAGAAAACACGTTTTGTGTGTTAATTGAAATTAAATTAAAACAAAAGAAAACAAACGCACAAACAACAATACCACCGACAGAAGAAAAGAAAAGAAAACGATAAAAAAGTGAGACTAGATAATGAAGTTGTGAATATACTATTACATTGCTAAACCATCGGAAGCATGGTATTTAGTAGGAAAAGAGCAACAATCTGGTTAAAACGGTTAAATAGATCATAAAAGCATACAAAACTTAACCAACGAACCAAGTAAACTAAAGACTTAAAATCAAGAAAAGTAAAAGGAAAATAAAATTCTCACGACAAGATTCAATTCAAAACCTACCCTAGCTGAACAGGACCCATTGCCTTGCCAGTGCGTGATTCGTCCGTGATCAACGCCCGGGTCATCGATTCGGTGGTATGCATGCCACCCTCTTGCTGTACACACATTTAACAAATAGGTACGGGTGTGAGTGATATTTGTTTGTTTGTTGTTTGAGTATAATAATGCATAATATTCTGCTGGTTTTATGACTTGTTTTGATATAGTCGACTGTATGATCGCGTATATAGTTTTGAGTGATTGTTGGTATTTTGAAATTATAAACGAAACATAGCGTTGGAAACAGAACATATACACAACAAAAAAAAGAAGATGATGCATACAAGTGTGTTCAGAAACGCGCACACACACACATAAACACAAACATTATGGAAACATTACTTTTGTCTCGCTGTCGTCCTCACAGGCTAAACAACAGCTAGGACAATGCAAAATTAAACCGGTATTTGCGTTCACGATTGCTGAAGGAGGATATAATTAGCGACTGCCGAATTTTGTACGAACGCTTTTTGCAATTTAATTTTCTCGCTCGTGTCAAAGAGTAAGAAAAATATACATACCATTATTTAAATAAAACGTTTTAATTACTACCACTACCAGTACTGGAGCTTTTAGACAAGCTGCAACTAACACTAAAACTAACGATGTTAGCACACTTAGTTCAAATTCTACGAATAGTTAGAAGTACGTTTGTTTCATACGATACCGATATCATAACAAAAGCTTACCGGAGCTAGAAGAAATGTGCTAAACTACATTAAATACAATACCTGCAGCAGGGCACCATAACTGTAACTATGTCCTAGTTTAACAAAGCGTTAGCAACAAAGAGCGCAGCAAGCAATACCGTTCTAAAGTTGTATCAAAACTATTATTACCGCTTCCGGACGCAAACGAACAAATAAAACAATGTGCTATCAATTACAAACAAAACATGTGCATTTTTAAAGGGTATTCAACCGATGGTTGCCATTTAACTGAAACGCTATTATTATTTTTGTTTGCTATCGAACTCTAAAATACATGAACCGTAGCTAGTTAACAATAAATAAAAGAAACATAACGCGTTTCGTTGTAAAAACATTCTTCCTCGAATGCCCACAAGAATGCAGAGACATGCACTATATGCACATTGGAATTGGTTAAATAATTAAAATGTAGGGCTTAGTCATAATTTTACAACAAAAGAATATACATTTCTGGTTACTGACAAGGGGCTTGCCTTATCTGACGGCTGGAATTGGGGTTGAAGTCGGGAAAACGTTCGTAACGTTTCTGCACACAGTTTCCGTAGAGCCACCACAGACAGGCAGAAAAAGGGACGGCGGACGGGTGGATGATTAGACGTTGTGATAAACCCCCACCCCGAAAACCGTAAGGCAACGTCACATATGATGTGATGAGGGAAAGAAGATAGAAAAGGATAATTGAAGTTCATTGCAACAGAAAACAGGGCCATATGCTACCAGCAAACCAGAGAACAACACACGATGAAAATACGAGCACGATGAGATGGTGAGCTATTATTTAAGATGCGAAAAAGAGTGCAGTTTTGCTTCACTTTGTAACGTCGTTGAGGAGTGTAACCAAGTGACATTCGGCTTTTCCGCCGAAGTGACGGTGTATGGTTGTTTCATATCCTAGTTGTTAGCATTACATAAATCAGTTACATTACACTACATCCCTGCTGTTTGGAACAAGAACTTCCACACGGTTAGCATAGTTCAGTGAGACAGGGAAACAAGACATACACACGATAGAAGACGAAAGGGGAATAAAACGGAGTGAAGAAGAAACATATATTTAACTAGCACATTTTACGATAAATGCATTAGCATACCGAAAGGGAAAACGGGCAGATAAAATGGGATTTATGTATTGATAGGTGGAAAATACATCCTTATGTTGGGAGAATGAAAGAGAGAGCGAGAGAGATAGAGAGAGAGAGAGAGAGAGAGAGAGCGAGAGAGAAAGAGGGAGAGATCGGGCGAGAGACAGGCAGAGTGAGTGGCGGTCGATAGAATATGGGTCGGTGATTGGAAAGGGAGTACGTACGGTATAAATGTAACAAAAATTGTGTATATTTACCCTAGTTTTAGATTTTGTCCCTGTGCCCCGGCACCACCAGCTCGAATGCCCTCCTCACCAAGAAGGTTAACCTGTTCCTCTTCCCTGTGAGAATCCGCCATCTGTTGATAGCGGTTTCTTGTCTTATTAGGTACATTTCCGGTATAAACGGCCTGTTTTTTCGTTTTTCGACCGTTTCAATAGTGCAATTCGCGTTGTATTATTAATTATCATTATTGCGTTTTCATGTCAACATTCGTTTTTAACATTTTTTCATGTGATTTAGTTTTTTTTGTTTTTTTTTTGTTTTTGGCAACCACAACAACAACCGAAACACAATACGTACCGAAACCAGCAACATGGCAAAATAAAGAAAAACAAAGAGGGAAAAGGACCAGGAGGAAGGAACAAAAATGTGTATAAATTCATTAGATAAGCGTTACAATCAGATCGTTCTACCCAAAACCGGCAGAACATGTTTGTACATAGACTGTATGGACTGTAAAAAAGCCACCATTTCCGACAGAAGCTTAAAACTGGGAAAGCCAGTCCAGAATCATTATTGTTCGGTGAAATGTTAGTACATACATGCATCCATCAATGACCATTTACCATCAGTGTATAGTTGTTTGTTTAGTATTAGAAACTCCAGTGCGATGTTAGTACGATAACCAATCACCACATTGCATAATTGCACTCTGTACAATGAGAATACGGGTACGCTAACATTACAAAGGTACGGTGGTTTATAATATGAACTCGAACAATGCACGATGATTTTGTATCAATGATTCCTAACTGCGCAAAGACGATGTAGCCTGATTAGCATTCACATTGTTACTTAGCTCTTTAGCAGATCGGGACATTTTTCTAATTCTGAATAGAAAACCACCTCCAGTACACGGGTATGCATTCGAAGTGGTACAGATTGTACGTGAGAAGCACCAGTCACCAGTAGCATTCAGTTGTGTTGTTGTGGATGAATATAATTGGGTTTTAAACGGTTCCAGTGTTATACAACATGTACAGATCCGATACAACGGTTCGATTTTCACGAAAAAACAGGCACAGTAGCATCTGCATTCAATATATGTTAGTATAGTATGTATATAACTTTAACTGAGCTAATAAAGGTTAAGCAAATATTGACCGTGCGGCTGTTGCATTTGAAAGAATGTGAATTAATCAATCGTTAAACAGTTTGATAAATTAAGAGCTAGAATAAATAAACATAAGTATTCACGGCCTGCAGCTATGGTAGATAAGATGTAAATTAAAGAAAGCATGCAAATAACGTTGCAATATCCATGTGTGAAAAGTTGATCCCTGACATACTTGAACACATAGTTTCAGGACCTAGAATTGACTCCCAGGTTTTAGAGATCTTATTTCGTAACTTTTTGGTTAATACATCGGTTGCAAAACGGTTTTGTTTAAAAGTTCCCATAGCCCCATTTAGTCTATTGCTACTTTTAAAGACGTTGCGTTTAAATAATGGTTGTAACTTTTGTGTTTGTTTCTTTTACTCTTCTTCGTTTTCTAGTACTAATCTGATTACATAAACTCTCCTCCATATGGTACAGTTAGGATGGAAACATACGTTCGATATGTTGAATGGGTAATGAGCAAATTAGCTTGTTGTAATGGCAAATAACAAAACAAAAAATAAAACAGGAGTATGAAACGATTGGGATATGTTGTTCTCAACTCAAGATCGTGTATGGGGTAATGAGCATCATTCACGACATTCAATGTTTTGTAGCGAATTGACTTCTAACATAGAACATAAGAGGTGCCTAACAGTCGGCCTATTTTGCTGACGTAACAGTATAAAAATCTACGATCATAGAAGTCAGCTCGTTGCGTGTTATGAATAGGAACGAAATAATGTAAAATGAACAAAACAAACGTTTAGTGCAACATCAACCAATCGTCTTCGTTATGTTTGTACCATAACAGAAAGTGCCGTGCTTTCCGTATCGCTACGGTGCCAGCTCACACAAAATCGTCACCGGGAGGGCCACTTACCTCGTCAAAGAAGACCTGAGTCTTACGCAGGATGTGCTTCAGCTCCGTCAGCTCGAGATAGTTGCGCTTCAGTGCCTCGGCGTTTTGATTCACCTCGCGCAGCTCGTTCTCCAGCTTCTCGAACGTTGCCTCCAAGTCGATCATCTCGCGTGGCTGCGGTGCTTCCGGGCTCTCGCCCGTGTCCAGCATCGGGATGCCGTCTTTTTTGATTTCCTTCTCGAGGTAGCGCAGTTTGCGCTCCATCTCATCGCACCGCCGCACCTCGTTGACGAACTTGCGCTGGAACGCATTGACGTCGGGGTTGAGCTATTATGGGCGCCGAGAGTAGAAATTAAAACAACCAAAAAAGGGATTATCAACTCCACACCATCTATAGTCGATTGTTTCCGCCCATTCTTACATCACGGAACTGAACCAATCCGAGCTCTCCCAGCTCCGACACACAAGCGTACGCGGCCTCGCTCTGCAGGAAGAGCTGGCAGAGGGACATCTCCTCACTGCGGAACAGGGACCCCATGGTGCCGGATTCCGTACTAGCAGCGGTTTCGGACTCAAACTATGTTGGCGCAGTATCGATGGGCTGTAAAAGAGGACGGCTCAATGATAGTAAAACTGTTCCACTGTTTTCGATCTACACACGCTCGGGTACGAGTCTAAAACTAATGTTAAAAAATGCCAGCACCGCCTGCCGAGCCTGCAGTTTCTGGGGGTGAGTGTCCCACCGAAATACAAAGACGTCTTTTCCCTGTGCTGTTGCTATCTTGTTCGTGCCACCCCTCCGTGGATTATGCACACAAGTCCTGCTTGTCGCCCGTCTGCCCCAGATGCGCTTTATCAATTTTTAACTTGTGTGCTATCCACAAAGTGACGCGCCGCGTTTATCTACAGCACCCCAGCATTAAGGTTTGGTGAATTTATCGGCATGAAAATCCCACTTTATACCTCTACTCTTGTGTGATAGGATTCCTCGCAGCCTTCCTCGCATCACATGAGCAGGGCAGGGCAAGCGGATAATCCTTAGCACGATGTTTGGTAATCGCCTATCGAGCGTACACGGGTAGCCCTGTTTTCGATCGATTGACGATTGTACGGTGTTATGCGTGACAACCTTCACCACCACTTTCTCCCGTACACATACGTGCGCAAACGCTATACGATTTTTAGAGTTGATTGCCAATCAGGCGTGGCGCAAGTGGTCAACACACAACAATAAGAATAAAACTCCTAATTGCCCTTTCGACTGCGTCACCCACGGGCAAATATACACTGTTTTCTTTTCGCGAAATACAAGCCCAGCGTTAGCGGAACGACCGATAGCGCCAACACTAATTAGTCATCAGGCGAACTTGTGGAGCAACAACACAAAAAAAAACAAGTTGTCCACCGCGCCCCAAGCGAGGGGCTAGACATATGCGAGTAAATCCGAAATCAGCAAACGCGAACAAGGTTTTCTTCATGCGTCCCATATACGCGGTACGTACGTGCAACTTTTTCCTAATGTTATTTTTCAATTCCAGCACAGAAACGAACGAAAATTTACAATTTTGCCAGCAGCACGGCACGAAACTTACTGCACGGTCAGCGATGGTATTGTGGACTTGTGGCGTGTGTGTATGTGTATGTGCTAATTTTAGCTCGTTGACAGTCGATGTGCTAAAGTTGTACTAAAACGCCCATGCAGCAAATGAGGAACGTTTATTACTTTTTTTAAATGACCGTTGACTGTCGTTAGTTTTGAGCGCGATTAGAAAAGTACAATTATTGTTGTTTTTATTAATTTTCACAACTTGCACTCTTGTTAACAAAAATTAATGTTATGCCTGAAAATAAACATGAAATTTACTGAAAAACAATAAAGTAAAATGCAAAGAACCAGGAAAGTAAATATTTATATTTGGATACTTTATCAAGTTCAGCAACATGCAAGTGTTCTAATTATTGCGATATTGATAAATGTTCAGATGAATTCAGAGAACGTAATTCACTTCCATTGGACAATTATAAGCGTGTTTATTTCGTTGAAAAACTGTATTGTAATGCCTGCCAACCACGCAAAAAGGCAACACTACAAACTAATGCTTATTCTGTTGTAGCACATGCTACAAAAATAGGTCCCTAATATGTATTAAAACATAAAGCCCTCTTCAACCATGTCCTGTGAAAAGATTATGAGATCATAGCTTGATTTTTTGTGTAAATTAAAGCGCATAGATAATATAGTCGTGTAGAGTCTGGACGGAATTCTCAATCTAGCCGTTGGTGTGCCTTTCGTTGGTCGCCCTCTTCTTATATAGGATTTTGTTTCTGCGTAACGGCAGCTGATATGGAGCGACCGATTACCTCCGATCGAAAAACGCGGTTTTTGCCAGGACTGCGCTGCAACGCCGCGACACCGGTGACAGGGCTGTGGCGCACCAGTCCATCGATTCCTGTCAGCGCCGGCAGGGCAAAGAGGTGCTTGGTTGGTGATGATGCCATGTATCTCGTGGTTGCCGACTTGACCACATTCAGTTTGCCGTGGTGCCGCTGTTCAATTTCTGCCAACAGTGTTGGCGCGACGTAGCTGTTTTGCACCAGGAACTTGTAGTTCTTAGCTAGCGGTGGGATGCGATTTTGCGTGGCCGATGCCGAAGCCGACAGGATGGTTGATTCGATGGATTTTGATGATTTGTTCTGATGCAAATGTGACTGCTGTTGAGGCGGCCGATGCGGTAGCGGTGCCAGTTTGCGTTGCAGATTTCCATTTCTGCTGCGGCCACCGTAGCTGTTTCCGTCGGTATTGTGGCTAAGATGAGTCACTGATTGTGCGCTGCAATTTCTGCTCCCGCCCGACAGGGCCTGGTAGCTACCCGGACCGACGCAGTGGTGGTTCGTTATTAACAACCCGTACGAGCCAACGGAAACGACCGGCCCCTGCGGTACCATCAGACTGTTGAGCGGTTTCACTTTGATGAACGGTTTCTCTGCCCTTTCGATGGCCTCGGGTGCCCCGAGGTCTGTCCCGGATCGACGCCCAGCTTTCATCTGGACTGCCTGGGGCTGATTGCCTGACCGCAATGCCTGCCCGGAGCTAATGCATAAACATTTGCCCAGATCGCAGGACGCCAGCATACATTCCACTTCCCGTGCCGTCTGTTTGCTCGGTCCCCGCTCACGACCGGAGCGAGACGAACGCGTCCGGCTGGGCAGGGGTGGATCGACCAGGAAAATTTCCTCGTGAAAGGGATCGTGGCCTTTGGCGTGCACTGATTCGACGATCGTAATCGGTTTGCCCGTCACGCGCAGGAACGGAAACACCGATGTCCATTCGAGAATTTCTTCCCGCAGCTTCGCATCGGACGGAAGGTCTTCCTCGCCGTAGAACATCCGATCGATCCGTTCCCATTCGGTTTGGTTTTGCTTGATTGCATCCTCGGCCCACGGAATGGAACCAATGCTGCTGCGTCCCTGGCTGCTGGTAAGCGACTCCCGGGACAGCTCCGTCAGCGTGTCCGATTCTTCCTCATCGTAATCGCTTATCACGGTTTGGTCAAACGATATGCTGCGCTCGTCGGCCGCTTGCTTCCTGCGATACAATCCTTTGTTGGAGGTGGCTGACATGCTTGGGAAAAGTTTACGGGCATAACGCTGAACGGATCATGTTGCTGTTTGGACGGAGACTGACCCTAAGTGTGGCTTAAGACCGCCTGCATTACCTGCCCACCTTGCATTTGTACTAGCGCTGTCTTCTCTCGCACGGCAAGGTCCTTTTGTTTACAGAGGAGAAGCCGCCTCTTCTGCTCTTCTTATTCTTCTTGTTTCAGCACAGCAATAGGGATTTAGGGGAAGGAAAGTAGCTCCGGCAGACGATTGTGTTCAATAATACGGACGTCTTTCAGTACAGCTTTGTCGTAATCACTGAATCGGAATAACAGCGAACATATATAATTAGCACCGGATATCCACATCAAGGGAATTGGTTTCACATCTCACGAAGCACTTACCAGTACCTGCAGAAAAATCAATACCGCGGACGAGAATTTCGTCTTCGTTTCGTACGGGCTAGTGAGAAACGCGTTTCGATCAAAGATTACTTGCATTTCTTGAAAAATCGAACAAATTATGCGTTTCAACAAGGGCCTTGTTTAGAAATTGTGGTAAAAATACGCCGGACGCAATAAAAGGCAACAAAATTTCAGATTGTTTTGATGGAGGTTTATTATGTGCATGTGTGCGTGTGTTTGCGTGTGTTTTTTCTCGTGTTTTGACATAGAAGGTGTTTGCAAAGTTTGTCCTTTTTTAGTCCTTTTCACTCAACTGTGCCTTGTGCTACTCTTCTTTTTTCACGCTCTCTTTCTCTCTTTCTCACCCTCCAAATATCTCTCTTGCACCAACAAAACGAGCGAAAGCGAGAAAGAGCGAAAGAGCAAATGGTAGCGTAACGGATTGCGGGTTGCATACGCTCAGGAGCAAACGCTTTGGGAAAGGACGAAAAACGCTTAAATTTCAAACACAGCACGTGCTGTCGAGCCCATTTTCGGATGTGGTTTGAGTGTGCCATTGTGGCATTGAAACAACCTGCCACCATTGCTTATTATATTCATCAATTTGTTTTTCATTTTTTGTTCTTGGTTTGGTTTTTCCTTGCATTGAATTTTTATAATTAACAATAAGTTTAACGTTAACAACATTTTTCATCGCGTCTTTGCATACGTCATTTATATCGGAAAAAACGTACAACCTAAACACGGATGCGGAGAGGACACACACACTGGTTAATGGTGAAATGAAAATGAACACCGAGCGCGCAATACGCGCAAATTGCAATACAACAAAGGTAGTTAAGGTGAACCGGGGGTCTCCGTCCCCTCACCGTCTTTTTGTTTGTTTCGTGACGAAATCTAGACTAAGAAGGGAGGGCGGCGAGGGCGATACAAAACTGTATTAGCAAAAATGATACTCAACAACAGGAGATACAGAGTAATACGATAGCACTAAGTTTGTGGTGAGTGTTTGCTGTGTACGTGTATTGTATTTGTTGTGTGTGTGTATGTTTAGTGTGAATGTGTTTTATAAATCAACGGCATCGCCGTTAATCTCCCACTCCCAGAGAAGTGTTTTCGTTTAGTGTGGATGTGTGTTTGAGGTGTGTAAAGTTTAAGTGTTTCTGTTGTTGGCCTATCTGCCCACGGTTTTTTTCTGTTGTATGCTTGTATGCGATAGCGAAGTCTCTAGCCCTTTTATCTTAAGCTGCTGCTAACTGCTGCGTGATGGCGTTATGTTACGTTACCGATGGTTTCCCTCCATCTTAGTATGTGGCTAGGAATGTATGCTCGATTGTGTATGTACCTTTCATCCCCTATCTTTGCCTCCCTCTTCCTTAGAACTTTTACAGGAAGGAAACTAAAGCCAATGTCTGGTTCAAGGTTTGATAATTATGTGTGTATGTGTTTCTGTTTTTTTTACAGAGCTCAGCTTGTCCTTCACCGTACGCCACTCTCCCGTATTCTTTTACTTTGACTTTCCTTGTTTCACTCTCTCTCTCTCTCTCTCTCTCTCTCTCTCTCTCTCCGCATTACGTTACACTGATCCTTTTACTCAAATGCACGGATAATTTTCAGAGATTTAATTTACGACCTATGTACAGTTGTATAGCATTTCCACATACCTTACATACGTACTAAATTATTACTCTAGCTGAAGTAGTTATTTTTGTATGATTTTTTGTCAGTTTTTTGAAAAATCTATAAAAAAAGGATTCTACCCTTGACGTTTGTTTGCATTATTTTTTTTTTGGTTTGGTTTTTCTTCACACACACACTCACACGAACAGCACACTTTGCATCCTTATAATGCTCATTGTGTTATTTGTTTGTTTGTTTGCTTACTTTCTTTTCCTACTCACTGCTTTCGCTGTCTGTGTACGTGTGCCCAAACTCACTGGCTCGAATGTTATCTTCCTGTGAAACAATACTGCCGAGTTGTGTGTTTCCGGTTTGTTGTGAATTACTGTTTGTTTTGCTTATTTGTTTGTTTGTTTGTGTTGCTGTGCACTAGATCGGCGACTGACTTCCGGGTTAACTATTTAGTGTTTACACTTCCATCGCATCGGTGGTGCGCACTATTGCATCTCTTAGTCATTGGTTGTTGCGGTACTGGTTGGGGGTGGTCGCCTACCACTCAGAAAGGGGCGGCCCAGCACGCACACACACACACACATACACACAGACATACCGAAGAGGGGGAGAGAAAGAGAGACAAAAAACCTAATCCGATCCGACTATGCACTATGGGAACAGAGGCAGCGAAACGTTTAGTATCTTACAATCTCAATACACTTAGAAAATATAACGACTATTTCGATTCAATTTAGCGTTTATCATGCAATGCAATGGTAGCCTGTCCCTTGTTTAGCTTGATGGTTTGCCTAATTATGCCGCGCGCTCTAAGCTTAGTCATGCATTACATCTCCACAGCATGTGTGTGTGAGTGTATTTTGTTTTTCTTCTATCCTCCCATATGCATGTATGTATATTTATATATTTGTGTATGAAGTTAAGTACACTAATCTAGAAGTATAAATCACCTGCTATATCGGCACACACTATGCATCAATAATACGCTGTTGCTAAGTCTGTTGTCCGGTTGGTTGGTTTGTTAGTTAGTTTGTTTCGTTTTCTTCTGCTGTGTTGAATGGTCTATTGTTCGTTTGCTGTTTTCTGGCTTTCTTTTTTGTGGGTTTATTTGTCACGGAGTAGGAAGCTTCACTTCAGCATTGTTTTCTTCATTCCCCTACCGTTTGCTCTAGTTTTTTTATCGCACACACACTTTCGTATTGCTGTCGTCAGTAAAGTTGAACACAATATTCCTCGCACGTTTGCGCTCATTTCGTGCAAACTAACCATTGCAGGCAACGACTGCAACCGGCCAGGCACACCCGGATACGTGTCGGCGCACGAAGGATCGCGCCACGATCAGTGCGTTTGTTTCAGAGCGATTCGACGAAAGTGACACCATTGGCACCACCAGCGCGTGGTACTGTTTAACGATGGAAGCGTTCAACTGAAGTAGAAAATGCACTCGCACACGCACAATTCAGTAACAGTTAAATAATCATCGTTGATTCGGTTAATCGTAAGCATTGGACACGCGTTCGTCCGTAGAACTAACCTCCCCATGGCGGGCTCGCAAGCGTCGTTCCGACGCTTGTGTCGCTTGCTTTCTTTTTCTAAGGCGCTATCTAATTAGGTCAAATATGCATAGACATAGTGTAGGTATGCTTTGCTATAGTGAGCGTGTTCGTGTGTGGCTGTGCGTCGTTTGGTGAGGGTGAGGCGGGGTGATCTTTTTTTTATGTTTGGTTTCATTCCGTTTCATTTTTATTCCTTTTTTTTATGCGCTGACTAATGCACCGGTAGCAGTGACACTACATCATGGAACTAGAGGCGGGTCCTGCAGTAAGGGCGCTAGCAAACTACGGAAAAAGTGTACAGATAGGAGGGTTTTGGTGCGATAACGATTTTTCGATATAGTTTCTAGTAGTCTGAGCAAGGATTTCCCTCCCTTGTATCCTCAGCCCCATAAAGACCGCGCATGGCACGGCCTGGTTACGGTTACGGCTGAGGGAAGGAGCGAATGGAATACCCTTTCGATTGCCGGACAGGAGTATAGTAATCATAATTGTACTCCTATTACTGATAGACATTGAAAGCGCGTGTGTGACCAGTTTGACCACGAGCAGTCAAACCACACCCTTCCACCAGTCCCTTACGACGCGGAACGGAAACAACAAACTTTATTTTAGGTTTTAGATGGATACTGAGCCCCTAAATACTAACATTCACGTAACGGCTCGAAATGGATGGAAACAGATTCAGAACAATAGCATTCCGGCACTATCCGGAACGAGAACTCACTGGAAGCATCACTCCGGACGCTGGCTGAAGGATGCGCACGAAAAATGTCTCACTTCCTAGCTCATCAGAGTGTACACAGTGTACAGTGTATTTGTAGCTTCCTTAATTTTTTTGTTTAAACAGTAGAGCACATGATTGACTAATATTCACCTGAATTAGCTGTTTAGTGGGTTCATAAGAACGAAACAAAGCTCGCTTATCAGTTCTATTTACACACAGACAGATTTTGCCACCGTCAGCCCTTACGGCAGAGATGGAATGCGCAAAGCTTACTACCCTGGCACCGATGCTGTGATGCTTCCGTCCGACACAGGCCGAGAGAGTTCGTTTGTCTGTGCACTGTCCACCGACTTCCTAAACACCTATTCTGATAGCGTAATAGAGAGCAGGAATTGTAGGACATATTTGTTTGTGTATTTCTTCTACTTCTTCTTCTTCTTGTTCTTCTATTGTGTACATGCAGGCGAGTGTGTTTCTGTACTTTGGTTGCGAATCTATGCAATGGTTTCGATTGATACGAGATCTGATTTCCATTCATTTTCCTCATGTCCTACTCCCGCTCCCGAAAGTGACTCCTAAAAACTAAATGCACACACACACGCACGCACACGCGCACACACACACACACACATACACACGCAACAAACAGTCCGAGTTAACCGATTTCTAAAGCACCCTGTGTAGCCTTATTATACATCAAGTCGTAACAATTGCTTTTAACAAGTAAATGATGGGGCAAAAAAAACCACTAGCGGAAAGACGCACAGCCGCAGTGATACTAAGTGATACGCGACACTAACCGAAATCGACACACTAACGTACATATTTTGCTGGCAAAACACACCGAGACTAGGGAGCCGAAGGAGCTCTATAAAAACAAACATCCCGCACCGCCACTTGCGGCAAAGATGACGAACGGCAGCCAAGAGTGAACAGTTTAGCGTGAATGAATGTTTTTTTTTGTTTTTTTGTTTTGTTTAGTACGATGGACTATCTATCGTTCGTAGAGGTGTTACTCTTACCCTCAAGACCTCATTTTACCACAACTTTCGTAGCGCTTAGCTCGTCGCACTGTTTTGCTTTTGTTAATGAATTTGGGTTGTGCTGCTGTTTGGGTTTATGCGCGATTTGCTTTTCTTATATTGTTTTTTTTTTAATCTGTTTTTGTTGCATCCGCATCATACGCTTCACCTTGCCCTTGTTTAATAATGCACGCGAGTTTCTGTTGTTTTGTCACTATTTTTATGTTTACATCTTTCGTTTAAATTACACTTGTTTATTTTTTTGTTCTTGTTGTAGTATTGTTTTGATTATAAAATGATTGTGTCTTTCGATTGAATTCGCCTTAAATCAAGTTAGAAGTCATCATCATCATCATCAATTTGCGCATTTCACTATTCTGCATGTATCAGTATGCGTGAGAGCAGCGGTAGCACCACTGTCCGTGTTGCGTTGCTAGCACGCTCCTTCTCTGCAGTGTGATTTCGTTTCGTTTTGTTAGCTGTTGCATTAGTTGTTAAGTTACAATTTCCTCCGTGTGGCTTGCTCTGGCTTTGTGTTGTTTTACTGTTTTTTTTGCCTCTTCTTGTTACTCTCTATTCTCGTTACAAAAAAAAAAAGATAATTAAATTAATCAGATGTTTATTTCAACGGCACCGTACTTCTCTAGATTCGATTAAATTTGTTGCTTTAAACATTATGTTCGCGGTTTTAAGGGATGAAATGTGGAAAAGCATTATCACTAGCACTAGCATTATTTGTGTTCGTTCGCTAAATATCGTTCTCTCTATACTTTGTACATGGCGTTTTTCTTTTTGTTCTGTTGTATCATTATATATAGCATTTTTGTTTGATTTCACATGTTCTTCTACCAATCCAACGGCCAATACTTGATGGCACAATCCGTTAGAATGTCTTTGTGTGCAGCAACCCTGCGATGGTACCCCTTGGTTTGAATTTGAAATTTCGCCTTCGATCTTGTTTCCGTCTTCCCTTCTTCTTACACCTAAACGCAGTTTGAAACTAAACTGTAGTACTATTTACGAAAGAAAAGGAAAAAAAACGAATAAATAAGTAACATAAAATACAAGCGTTGATACGGGAAGGATATCGAAGACATTACGTACACTATGAACGAAGGAGAAAAAAAGAACAAATAAACGAAAATCAAGCTAACGATGTAACTTAAAAGAACGATCAATTTATTGGCTACTACAGACAAGTGAAGGGCAACAGATAAATACACACAAATCATTCACATAACGGTCAAGAGAGTCAACATCTTTAACTCAAACTTAACAACAAACTGCTAAAACTATTGTCTATAATGGCCAGAAAGGAAAAGGGTTGAAATGGGCTGAACCTACTCACATATGCGGATGAAGAAAGGTTTATGATCAGGGTAAAAAGGAAGGAAACCTAAAACACTTGTTACGGAATGGTGTAGGAAGCAAGTGGAGTTCTTCCTCGGTTTTTTTTGGCGTTTAAATTTCGTTTTCATATGAACAGCCTTGTTTTCCAACACGACGGTATGGCATCGATGCTTGTCTTTGTTTTGTGTGTGTAAGACATAAGACGCCTTCGCCGCCGTGTTGCGTTGATCGAATTATACTGGCTGCAAATGGTTTTATACACTAGATGGCGCTCTATATCATAGTGTTACAGTGGATAGTGTGTACTGAGTAAGCACTGGCTTATCTTCTACGCAGCACTTGTCCCCCTGCGCCGTAGTAGCGATGGAGGCATACTAACAGTGGGAAAAAAGTTAGTGAGATTTCGACGCCACGGAGCGCGAAGGCGTCGTGCGGAAAATGTAGACGAGCTTGCGGAAAAATCGCTTGATGTAGAGCGCAATCTGGTATATAAAATCAGTTTCTTTTGTTCATATGTATGAGTAGGGTCCATCGGTAAGGGCGCTACACAGTAATAGTCAGGAGTTGTCGTCCTTGTTGGAACCACCGCCGCCGACGCCCGCCGCCTGGCTGTTTTGATTTCGGCCACCCCCGGACGGTCCACGCACTGTCGCCGGTTTATACTCTAGCCCGGGGTCGAACTGCATCAGCACAAACACCTACCGGGAGCGAGGGGAGGTTGCAATAAACAATGGTTAGTGGCTGTTTCGCTTTCACTTAAGCATGCAACGCAACTTACCTGATCGGTTGGCAGTAGGGAAAAGTCGTCCGGTGGATTGGTGATAACGTAGCGTTTACTACTTGCGTCACAGCTCGAACTGGTATCACGGAATCGGTACAGACCGATACAGAGCATGCCGTACGATTTGAGTGCGGCCACGAACAGATCGCCGTACTTGCCGGCCTCCCCGAACTGTGCCAGCGGTCCATCGTACAACGATATCTGTCCAACGCGACATCTGTGCAGGGGAGAAAGTGAGGTAAAACATCAACTATGATCCAGCTCAAACCCCCGTCGAGCCCTTGGGCCAGTCACTTACCGGTCGCGATTGCTCAAGCTTTCCGGTGTGCTATATCCACCGCGGAGTCCAGCACCTTCGGCCAGGATTAATTCTAGTTCCGGTGTAGCTCCACCCGTGATTAACGAACGAATTAGAGTTAAGGCGTTTTGATTGAAGTATGTCTGCAAGTGAATGATGGGCAGTTGTCGAATCAAATAGTTGGTTCACCATCAAGCAAAACCAAAACCCCGACCATACGTACCGTGGACATCAGCGAATCCAGCACACTCACAGCGAACGCTGTACCGCAAGCGAACGGTTGCGTCAGATACAGCTCAGTGTCCGGATCGTCGTCATCATCTTGATCCAAAAACTGTACATTGCTATCATTAACTAACTCTGCAATGGACAGAACGAACGCAAGCGCATTAATTCTCCTGTGCCAGGCCCGATTTTCGAAACATTGAGCATTTCGAATGCCTCCAGCCATATTTACCTGTTATCATGGGCACATTGGCGCCATACACGGAACCGCGACGCTGCAGAACTATTGGACTACCTACAGGAGTTAAATTGTCTTGCTCGGAGCCTCGCTGGCTTAGCACGCCTATCGTGTCGTCGAATGTCATGGCCTTAATGTTCAGCGATGCCAAAATGGCTTCCTTGTCGGCTAGCGTTGGGTCATCGTTGCTAGGAACTTTCGCTGACAAAATGCAGCACATATCACATAGGTTGACGTTGACGGCACGGAGATCTGCTCTACTGAGAGGCGAGCCCTGATCGGCGTGAGGGATTAAAAACAAAACCAGGTAAGATACTCTACGTTCTAACCTCTGCCCCCATAGATCCTCGCGACACGTGAAGGACGAGGTGCTACTTACATTCAGCACGGAGATTTTGGGAAGATTCTGCAGCATCTTCCACTCTCGTCGGATGTATTCGACCGATCCTACGATGACGACGTGTTTCAGTTCGTGATAGTGAAAGTTGGACGCACGCAATGGCATCACCAAGTTTCGCAGTCCTATCAGCGGCGAGTCTGGATCGGCAAACAGGCACACGACCACGTGTCCGTTCAGCACGGTCATGGCCGCCTGGTTTCGATCCTACAACATGATATTCGTTCGTGAGTAGAAAACTCAACATACACGCTCGTTCTGCTACCTTCACCACTTACCAAGATGCATTCCTCCAGGCTTTTGGCCGGGCTCCAGTGGAACATGCCCGTCGAATCGTACTTCATTTCCGTTTTTTCGAAGTCGAAGTCCTTCGACTGATCGTCGGCGATGCCCGCCTGGAGCGTGACTCCGTTTTGACTCTGCGCACCAGAACCGCTGCCGCGACTTGTGGGCCTACAGTGGAAGGGGTGTTTTAAAATGAGCACAATTGTCCTAAAATACTTGCGCCAATGGTCCTACAAGCGAACAACTACAATATAAGCGTTCAGATACGGTAACGAAACGAAATGTTGTTCAAACCATACTGAGCAACGAAATAATTAAGTACACTAGTGGAAGCAGGAAGGAGGGAAGGATCATCCTACATCCATATACTCCAATGTGGCAAGGAATGGTAAATACAATCAAACCAACAAAAATTAAAAAAAAAGAAAACAGAATTTAATTTTGGACACCCCTGTCTACCGATAAAGAAACAATGAAAAATCAATCAATCATTCAAGCAAATGAAACGACCGCAACTATCTTTAGTGAAATGGAAACCCAAAGCAATACAATTCTGACAATTGTAAAAAAAAACACTACAAGTGGTTGTGACAGTTTCTTAACACGTATTCAAAACCATACATAAAACTGAGGGAAGAAAAACGGGTGAGAAGTGTTGAACCAACTATTAAAATGCATTGAGCAAAATCAAACCAAATCAACCAAACAACAACAACAACAAAAGAAAGGAAGTACAGAGCAAAAAACGGGGAGTATTTCTATCTCAAAGTGGTACAATGAACAATCAAAATCAAGACGCAAGGAAACATAGTGTTGGTGCATACATTAGCTTTTTCACTTCGTAAGCGAGTTGATAGCCAGCGTACGGGCTTGGTTCTGTTTCGGGTGGCCTGAAAAAAATACCAGCATTCGGTAGGTGTGAGATGTTTCGCTTCAACTCGAGTTACATGTCCTCTAAAACATGATCTTATTGTTCAACTCATTTCAATCGTCTCCCATCAAAGGGAGTGAATATTAAAAGAAACGCGCACAAGTACTGGTTGGGAAGAGAGTGAGACCACTCTAACCCACGCAATTGAAGGGGGGGGGGGAGGATATTGAACCTACCTGTTATACGTCGACGGTGATATTAAGTTGTCCGGTGGTTGCCTATTTACATTGGGCTTTACTTTGTTAACTTGTTTCGTCGAGTTTAGCATCTGGTTGGAGCCGGTCATCGATACATTGCTTCGTCTATTTCGATTGATCACTAAATACGGGAAGAAGGTATAAAGAAGCAAGCAAGGCGCGAATTAGCACAACTTTGGTTGCTATGTACGTCTAGATCGATGCAGGGTCCAGATAGAGAATGGGACAGAAACTCGGTACAACGTCAGAATAATAGTATAACATCGTTTGAAAGTGGTACGGTACATGGCAGGGCGCCATTTGACCTGTACACATCTATGTTGCACGACACTGAAAATGATTCAACAAACATGTTTACATACAACGAGAAAGAAGAAAGAAGGATCGTCTAAAAGGAAACGTACAAGTAGAAAAGGATTGGTTGAAGGATACACATAAGGGAGCTGGTGGATAGATAACAAAAGGGTTTAGTTTAAGTAAGCAGTATTTACACATTGCAAAACGAAATTGCTAACAAAACACAAAGACGGACGGAAGAAAGAGACACAAATGTATTGGAAAAGAGAAGAGAAAATGTCTAGTACGAGAAGATGTAACTGCTAGAAGAGACAGGGGTTTCAAAAGAAAAGCAAAACAGAGAAACAGACATCAGAGAGATAGTTTCGGTGAAAAAAAGAAGTACGAAACATTTACAGATAGAGTTTTACGTAAAAGAAAGAGAACAGTTAATTA
This sequence comes from Anopheles arabiensis, assembly GCF_016920715.1. Classification (NCBI taxonomy): domain Eukaryota; kingdom Metazoa; phylum Arthropoda; class Insecta; order Diptera; family Culicidae; genus Anopheles; species Anopheles arabiensis. Next base: position 41,135,321 of record NC_053517.1, on the reverse strand, counting down.
GAGTATAATTGTCCCACAGAAAAAAAGGAGAAGAACAGTTCAGATGACACTCACAATTTATGTCCTCCCGATCCCGCGTAATATCGCCTTGGGTGTGCGAATGGATGGTTCGATTCGGTCCACGTATCGGTATCCGTGTCACGACGGGTATCAGTTTTGGTATGGTGTGCGCAACATTAATGGTGTTTTGCAAGGGATGAGTGTTTTGCACACGCACACAAACGCACACACGCACGATATGAGAGCGTTGATGGTGGTGGGCAATCGGTTGATGAATGCGGTTTGATCGCACGTGCGATACGTACACACGGTGCATATGGGGGTTGATTTTGTATATGTGTGATGGAAGGTGTGTTTTCGTTTGAAAGATTGGTTGTGTGTATGGTTTGGAGCAAGGGGTTAGAAAAAAGAATAACGGAATGCACATTAGTCATGATGTTCGGTCGTCGGCCATCGCACGCTTTGCTAAAGATATAGGTAATATTATTATATCTTCCATCGTCGATACATTATACGGCAACGGGTATAATGGTTCGCACGACTTGTCGATACGCTTAACAACTCTAAAGTAGTAAATCAAAATGGGTTAGAAACGAAATATGCCGGTATAAAAGCAAAACGGTGAAATAACGGAACGGAACAAAACAACATTCCTACGTAAAAGCGAGCACAACAGTGAATTGTCAAAGTAGAGGTAAAACAAAAATAGAAGAACAAGCGTTTAAGCATGCAATCAGTTGACCAAAGCATCTACGCCATTTTAAGTGTTTAGTTTCAATCCTAGACAAAGAGGCAACTATCTTTGTAACTGTCTGCAAACTGATCGGAGAGACCGAACTCGTTAGCACATAATCCGCGAAGACTTACAATAAAGGATAAAACGAAACTAAATGATAGCGTTACATACATACTGTGTATCACTTTGCTCAACCTATGTGATACATTTTTAATCAGTATTCAAATTGAAAACAAAAGAGAAAAGGCAACCTTCTTTTTTCAACAGGGAACGAAATCATCCTGATAATATATCTAGACTATGTAGAAAGACAAATAGATTATATTGTGAGACTGTTTTGAGTAAGGTTTATATTCAAAAGATTCGATGTATTTTCTTACAATGATGTTGTATGCTCCTGTTTTGGTGTCTAATTAGATTTACCTTTGTTATGCTAATATCTTACACTACTCTGAAACACTTTTTTTGTTTTTGATGTTATGTTGATTATATTCAATCGAGCAGCGTAATAGAAAGATTTCATATTATGACGATGCATAAATAAATTTTCAAATGCTATTTTTTATGTCAAATTCTGTGGTAGTTTACAAATCCGAAACAAAACCGAAAATGTATGCCGAGAGAGAAAAACATACTTGGGTTTAATCTGGGTTTGCCGAAATTATACCATCAAATTTATACTAGTACACTTACTGGTCAACGGAAGTATATGTGTGTGAGTGTGTATGTGTAGGGATGCTTGTTTGGGGGGTTTAAGAGTAGAGAATTAAAACCAAAACCTTGTAACAGCTAACGGAAACATTACTTCAACGAAACAAACTGGTGAATTTTGGGCGTATTGTTAAACGCTAGAAAACAGCAATAAAAACAATGTAGGGAACGTGTTTGCGCTGCGAGCTCGAGGCGTGAGAAAGACGGAAAATCAAACCAAAACGCAACACAAAACAGACAACTGAAATCGAACTGAAACGCTGGATACAAGAGAAGACAATAGAAACGTTGCAACAAGCAGGATATGGAAGAGATCGGCAAGAAAGATCAGTTTACCCGATGAAATTCCACGAACATGCACCCGCTTCGGAAGTTCCGGTGGGGTGAACGTGGGAGCAGGATGGTGACCGTCGTCTGCAAAAGTCATACAAACAAGAGCTCTAAAGTTTGTTCGCTAAAGCTGTCCACCGCGTAATGGCGTGTGGATTTGCGGAATGTTGTTGTTGTTTTAACAACAAAAGCTCAAAACAAAACAAGAGAAGAACGGAACAAACAAACAAAAAAGTCTCAAAAAACAACTGGAACGTAGAAAAGAAAATACTATTACAAAATTGCTAGTTTTCAAAATATGAACAATTTCATAGAAGGAAAAAAAAAACAAAAAAAAACGGTACAATTGCTATTCGTCAAAGAGATAAAATCGAAAAGCTAAACGGGTGTGTTTGTGTGTGTCAAAAAGAGACAAAAGTAGGAGGAAAAAGTAAATGCAGCACTATAGTCAGTGATTTAATTGCTCTTGCAGATATTGAAAGCGATTCAAAAGCACAAGGTATCAAAAACACAGTTCTCGAAAAGTAAGCACTTCAAAGCAGTGTCGTTCACACGCACTACGCTCTTAATTCATGGTGGTAAGCCAATTGGTAGATGTAAAAAAGCATAACAGCAATAGCATGAACAGAAAACTGAATGATCAATACATAGCTAACTGTTCTAAACATGAAACTGATGAAGAAAAAAAAAGTTTTTTTTTATACAGAAGTTCCCACCTCCCAAAAAATGATGGCAGTAGCAGTTAGATGTTTGTGTGAGGCACGGGTGTGCAATAATTTATACTAGGCGTGAATCTATACAATTGTAGCGCGCATCGATTGACTATAACAACACATCCGAAACAGAAGCAACCGAAAAAAAAACAATAAAAGCGCTCAGAGCAGTATTACAGGTCCTACTGTTTCTATAGAAAGTATAATGCTTTTAAGCGTAATGCATATAACAGGCAGAGCAGCAAAACCTATGCATACATACACATACACACGCACATTTAAACATACACACATACGATGCAGAGGGTGAAGGAGGGCGCACAATGATCAAAGCGAAACGAATAACTGGGCGAACCTAGCGAGAAGGATCACAAAGATGCACAATGATCAGCTGAATGATGGCTGTAAACGTGTATGCGTGAGAACTGCGAGCATTGAGTGGGTGATGCTAATGGGTGGGCCATGGAAAATTGTCTCTTTTTATTCGGAAAATTGATCGGATTGGATTTGCTTTTTTTTTTTTAATTTTCATATGCTTCGCTATTTAGCATTTAGTGAATTGCGGACTACTACCGGATACGGTGATGGCTATGTTAAAATAGTGTGAACAAAAGGATCAATCTACTATGTTCTACGGCTATAATGCGAGTACACCTTTAGCTACATGGTGTGTGGTGGTGTCGGAGTGTTCGTACTCTACTTAAGCTTTTGTGATTTTGTTGTTTTCTTTTATGTTTACATTGGAAATCATTTAGATATTATAGCTCAGGCCGGATGTGGTAGTGTAATGCTTGAACAAATTCGCTTAACCGATAATTCAGACTAATTGTTCGGTGTAGATCCACAGGGTGAATTATCAGCCCAATTCAGCGAAACGAGCTCCTTCCTTAGCACATTACAGTAAGGCCAATCGGTATGAAGCCATCCTTTTGTCCCATAGATATATAGACGCAACGTTGTATCTTTTTTACGTTGTTTGCTACATTAGTTTACACCCCTTTCTCTGTAGCAGAATGTACGGACGCTTGTGACCATATTTTTTATGCGGCTTTTAGGCAATGTTGGCAACCGCCACAGAACAATATACCGAATGCCAATTCAACTGGTGGTGTGGTGATGCTCAGCACAACACTGGACGTGCTCGTACGCAAAAACAAAGCGCTGCGCAGTAATGTGTGTGTAATCAAGCTCTCGTTTATTTGTGTATAATACACACAAGTGCATTTTTGCAATATGCACTTTTTTATGTAGCGAAAACTAAAACAAATCAAAATTAAAATGTCCTAAAACCCTCCCTATTGCGCACACACACACACAATATTGGGGAGCACTTGAAAAAACAAAACGAACATGTATGTTCAATTAGCTTCGGTTAACTTTCGCTCTATATACTACGGCGTGTATGCATATATAATACGGGATGATGAACAACTTACGTGTTGGATGTAAGAAATCGTCGGCTATAGATCGTGGTAAATGAGTTTGATTGTTTGTTTTGTGACAATGCATTCGTTTTTTTTATGGTGATGTTAATCAACAATGAATGTTTAACGTTGGCACCCAAAGATTCGTTTTTCGTTGGTCATTGGTGGGTGCAACACGAGATATAGAAATTGGTTGCAAGGAGGAAAAAAGGGGGAAAATGATCATAATCAGTTCACAACGGGCAGTATAATCGTGGCTAATGCGATCGTAAACTCCTGGGTGAAGACACACGAAAGGGTGTGTGGGAGAGGAGTAGAGTTCGATTTTGGGGCAGGTTATGCATGACAAATCTATCCCACTGTAGATATTTCTGAGCCAAATTTTGCCAAATGCTTGCCTCTTTTGTACGAGTTAGAATTGAGCTCAGCTTAGCAATTGAGCACGTTTCAGCTAGCCGAATGGAGACACAGCCAATAGGGTGTACATTTTTAGTTGATTTGTTTTTCAAAGTGATTTACTCTACAGAAGACGATTTGACACTCGCAAGGACACAAAGAACGAACGAACTAGTAATTAGGAACAGAAAATATACGCTGAGATTACGACAGGTATCACAATACATGTAATATATAAAACAAAGCGACACGGTAACAACACAGTTTTTGAACGGTCTAATATCATAGTCGCGAGTAGACAGAGTCTTTCTCACACGCTGCTGACTGAATTGTGTACTGAATGATACGAGTTCAAACTCTAGCAGCAGCAGCACGTTTACTCCACAGTACAAAACACGAAGAGCAATGCACGCCTAGTGCGTGTTTGCGGCCCAGCATCCGTTCGGCAATGCGAAACTATTTGCAAACATTTTTAGCCACCACATCTTTTTCCGGTCCATTTTTTGTGTGTAAATAGTTTCGAACAGTGCGGCGTGAATGTACTGCGTGACGCGAGCACGGCATCAAAAAATAGGGCCCAAAAATGTTCCTAACGGCACGGTGGAGCCGCGTGGACTACATTTGACTTTCCTAGGCCGAAGGAACATTTTCGTGCGATCGATCCTCAATAAGTCAGTATGGGCGGGTGGCGGGTGGCAGAAGGAGAGAAACCGATCATTTTTGTATTTTGAATGGAATACTATGAGACGTGGAAACTGGAAAATTGTTAAACATATAAAAACGGGAATGAATTGACTGCAATTGACTTTCATTACTGTAGATACTTGACTGTTCTAGTGGTTTGTTTTTTGTTTTACAAGATCAACCATCTAATAGTACACGGAAACATACACTGACACTGATGAATCGGGATCGGTAGGGTGCGTGCATGTGTGTGTGTGTATGTGGGAGAGGGAAAAGGGGGAAAGACGTTGTACAAAGGAAGGGGAAAAGAGGTTATACAAAAAAGTCGGACAACTAACGTCTGACATTGAAACTTCCGCAGTTCATGGTGGTAAAGGGAAAGGGATTGGAAAGAAAAAACATTGAATACACGACAAAAAACGACAAGACAGAGCTATTTGAGAAAAGGGAGGCCCTATAATCACGCACACACACACGCACGCGGGCGCGGCCACCCGAGTGGGCGGGTGTCCGTCCGGGGGATTCGGTCGTGCTATTCTATGGGAATATATTCCGTTCAAAACCAGTAACAGAAGAGGATAACGAAAAACATACACAATATACATCATAGCATCGACTGATAAATAGTTACCTAACATGATTATTATTGTTATTATTATTATTATTATAAGTTTGAGGTTTGAGTTATTACAATCATACGTACTTGCACGTCCAACAATCTGAATCGCTCGGACGCCCTTTCTGAACGTTGCCACTATGTTAGCAGTGCGTGCAGTTATGGAATTTGGGGAAAGACAAAACGTTACACAATTACGGCAATGAAAGCGGTTATCCGTCACCCGAAATTGTTTGTATGTTTGTTTGTTTTTTAATTATTGTTTGGTATGAATCGAATCACATAAAAGAAGTTGGCAGTTTCGTGTGATTACACCGCGGCAGAGGTAGACGTGCGCAATATGGAATCGAACCGAATTGAACACGGTAACCGATGGGAAGAGATAAAGAAAAAGAGAAAAAGTATCAATAGTAAGATTGCGTTAACAGAACTAGATGAGATTGTAGCAAAACTGGGAAAGAATGACGCTAGTTTAACGGTCAGGGTAATCATGTAGTGAACTTTTCTTGCGGAAAGGAAAGCGCTGCTTCATAAGACCGCGTCAGGCGACCGTTTACAAGGGCATGAAGATTGGTGATACGCAGCGAATGGGTATTGGTGGATGGTGTCGGTGGACTAATTTAGCGGACTTCGAATCTCGCTAAAGAGAGAGGTTGTTTATGCCTATTGTATGGTGATTTAGAGCGGTAGATAGAGTGGGAATGTTGAGATTTCAACGATTCGACGATTCGAAATCAGAGGAAGTGTACGACCAACCATGTTTGAGAAACGACCTATAATTGCTTCTGGCAAGAGCGGTACGGATAGCTGAAAATTGACATCAGTAGGTACGAACACTGTACTGGACATCACAGAAGCTTTAAATCCTGATCCTATCACGTTGCGCTGAACGTAGCAAAACGAGTGTCCAGAACAAACCATTGGCAATAGAAAAAAGCACGCAGAATGTTCTCCTTCTTGTTAGTTTTAAAAGGCTTCCCATTTATCTATGGGAATGTTCTCCATCTTGTTAATTTTAAAAGGCTTCCCATTTATCTATGATTATTTACAAAACATTCAGCTGATATCCAGTACATAAAGTTACACACAATGGGAAATGTACACAGGGCATTGACATTTTGGTTCATTCAAATGAGATATTCCATGCACAGTATAGGTAAGTTATTTAAAACATTGATTTGGAATATTTACAGCGATTCTTCGTACAAGTAGACATTTTGTTTTTACTAGATAATGGACGAAACCACAGTTCGATGTACACGTCTCAGTCACTAATTACACATTGTATTTATATATTTATTTATATATAGACTTTGAGCCTATTGGCTGTATTTGCCTCTCGATGATACGATCAATGTATCATTTGCTCGACTGTATGCCACTGCAGTAGCTATCACCCAACACAATTGCATTCAGCCGAAGGTATTTTGTATATTGCAATACCACGTATATCATCTGATTGTAGACCTATTTAATCGCATTACTATCACGTGGAAGCAATAATCAACGATACAGTTTGAGGAAGCTCTGTTACACCGGGATCATCGTATAAAACAGAAAACAAAACTAACGATCATTGCTTTGCAATTCAACATCGATATACAGTCAAACAAAACAAAAACACAAAGCCGCATATTTAATCGTGCTGCGTATAACCTCAGCTTAACACTTCGTAAATAATTAATTGCAATGATTTGAATTTGGACCAGTGCTATTACTTGTCAACTGTAAAGGAAATTATTTGGGTTTCAAAAACTCGTGCCTAACATGTTAGCACAGGGGCTTGCTGACATCATCCACATCAAATTATAGTTTCCTGTTTTGCATACTGATACGGAAAGTTTTATGAGCAAGCTTTCAACGACTTAAAATAGCTGATACTTTTGTTGAAATTTTATGTTAAGCTACACAGTCCTTAGACGAGGTTAAGGGACTTTTTTTTCTTCATTAAGATTGCGCAATGCAATTGTTAGCTTCAACATTTCTATGGTTGGTCTAGTGAAATCGTGTTGCATTTGGAGAAAGAACTTGTTGTGTTGGCAGGCCTCATGCAACAGGCTCGGAAAGTGAGAACCACTAGTGTGCTAAGTTCGTCAAGACGTGAGCCGTGGCGTGCTGAACTGAAACTGTTTCAAACCATAACTGGCAATCTATCTGGGGTTCATACTAGAGCATCCAACTTTAAACAGAAAGGTTCGTTTGCAAATTTTGTGGGAGTGTTAATTTATTCTTCAAATCAAATGAAAGGTTAAAAGGCGGCCACTGCATTGGGCACAAGAAGTAAAGATTTGGGAGCAAAATGTCAGCTATTTTAAATCTGAGGAATAGCATGGTAGCGTTTAGAAAAACAGAGAGTTTATAGTTTGGTTCGTTTAAGGGGATTTATTAGTGCGTAAGCAATTGATTTAAAATGAACAAAACCCATAACATAACGAAGGAATACAGCCTAACAAAATAGCAGTTGTTTTTCTTAACGAAACTTATTTAGGTGAAAATAGAATAAGCCAACCAAATAACCATCGAAACAAGATTTTTGTATGCCTGTTTCTGGGTTGGGAGGATTCAACAACACAAAAAGTAAACACACTTTTCAATTAACGTATCAGATTTGGCTGAAATATGCAGATAGCAGTAAGAAAGGCATAAAGTAACACACATACAAATCAATATACAAAGACAAACAGATCAACGAATAAGTGGTTAGAATCGATAACGTTAAGTAGCGTTAAGAGATAGGGAACAGTTCCAGCAGAGTAGCAGTGGTAGTAGTAGTAGTATTAGTAGTAGTAGTAACAGTATTATTAGTAGTAGCAGTAGAGCATGAATAGATAGAACTTTACAGAACGGAGGCCAAACTAAAACGGGTTTTGGTAAACAAAAACGGAAGATGTTAGAGCTGGTCGGTAAAATCATACATTCACTAGCAATGTTAAACTTTAATGGCAATGTGGAAGGGTAATTGTGTTCCTAGTAGTTTCAAGAACAAATAACTGAGGTATTATAGGCGGGAAATAGTAATACGTTTGCATATACAATATACATTTGCCTTGAATGTTTGGTATCGTACCGTCGATGTAAGTGTGACAGGCGGAGTTAAGGCCCTGTTTTACCATTCCTGTCTGCATCATAATCATGCCCACATCTGAAAGGCGTACATGTATAATAAGAGAAAACGATATTTCGATAAATAAAACAAAGTACTGCAGTCCATGGTACGGAATCGACTGGAGAGCGCTGGCGCTGAAGGTGAAATAAGGGATCGAAAACCAGACTGTGGCAGACTTGCGCGTGGGGCGGAATGATGATGGCGATGGATGATGGGAGAGTGGTAGCAGTGTGATGCCGCTTGATGCAAACCGTGTGACGCGCTTATCGGACGAGTTGATGGCTACATGGGTACGGCATATAAAATATACGCGTGTATCGCTGCTGTAAGATTTATTACACTAAATTTGAGCAACAAAATATGGCATACATGAAACCCTCGCAACAGCACAACAACACTTCCCCTTTCCCCATGGAACCTAATACCTTTGTACAGTGAGCTGAGCTTTGACGCTAGCCAGAACAATTATGCGCAACACAGCTTAGCATGGCATCTGCAATACCAACGGCATAATAGACGGCAGATGCTTACCGTTGCGACTAGGCTAGGACGATATAGCTAGAATAAGTATTACACTTCCCCTTTCTCGCTTGCATCGATTAGCAATTAGACAGATAGTTGAGGAAGGTATCCCTTACGATGTTATACCTAATGCATACAATATCGCTTCTGTTTTCCGAATTATCTTCCGATAACGATTGGCTTAGATAGAGTATTCTACGACAGAGATGATGTTACTTGAATGTTATTCATGCTATTATTACAAGATGTGTAGAAGATGGCGTTCGGGAACGATGTAGGTACAGGTACGACAGTTTTCGTATTCATCTACTCAAATTAATTCGTGCTGAATTACCAAGCATTCATGCAGAACGTAAGAAAGAAAACAACATATGTTCGTTTGGGTTGTATGTGGGTATTGAGCATGTTTATAATGAACTTGTAGAAGCGTTTACTTCGAAGGAGCGCGTTTGGGAATCTTTCCAGACTACGGAACTTCTTTAGTCCCAAATAATCATGTAATCATTGCCACTGATATGACGACAACGTTTGTGATCATTAACAGAATCCATCGTAAGCACAGGTATGAGCTGTACGGATCATATGCTCTTTAAAACTGGCTGGACATTTGGCGTATATTACACACAGTGCAATGACATGAAACTCATCATCGAAATGGCGTTAACGATTCGTATTAGCTTAATGATTTTACAAAAAAAGAAAGAAAAACTATAGTCAATAATGTGTCCAGTATTAATGCTCATGAGTGATGTTTGGGGCCTATCGGTAACACTAATCCAGGGAGCAATGTATATGTATGTGGGAAGTAAGTGCATGTGCCCTGTATAATAGCAAGTTCCTCAAGATACAGAAGATGGTTGAAGGAGACCTTCACAAACATACTAAGATGAACACCAAGAGAATAGAAAATAATTAGATACAAAGTATTGATCTTTAACCAAGTCTGGCTTTTTTTTGCTTGTCAGTCTGACTTAACACAGTGAATGCTAAAATAACTTGAAAGGGAAAAAAGGTATTAACGCTGTAAAGGTTCAGATGTGCTGCAATGTACCATCCCTTTTCACCTCCTTACTTTTCTTTTACTGTTAGTTGCTACTTGTGTGAAATCTTACAGTAATAAATTCATAGAAATGTACATTACTTGAAGTATTTCGTTATTTGTAGTGAGTTATCAAAGCGCAAAACATTGAAAACGCACAAATGCTCTATCGCTTGGTAAACAAAACCAACATCCGACATTTATCGTTAGCCCCCTGAGTACATAACGAACAATTTATACAGAGTCTCGTAAGAAAAGGAAATTTGAATCTGAAAAACTTACAAAAAAAAAACAAAATACTAAAAAGCGCCCACTGTTTACTGCAGCAAATAGTTAAAAATCAATACTACAAATTACTGGTTATACTTGTTAGAAGAGAGTGAAAAATTTATCAGTGATAGTAATGAAAGAGTATAAGAGATAGATAGATAGATAGGTAAAGAGAGAGAGAGAGAGAGAGATAAAGAGAGTGAAAAAATTTACAGCATCCAATGCGTCAAAATTCCTCCTATTTACAGTGCAATAATGTCTGCATTGAGGAACATTGAGCTAGTCTTACGCTCGCTTTACATATGCGCTCGGAAGGAAGATGTGTGTTTGTGTGTATGTTTTTGTTGTTGTTTTATATTTAAGTATACCAATGAATTATCTAGAATGGCACTCATTAAGACGAAAGTAAATCAAGCTTTCATGTAAATACGGTCTAAAATAGTGTACTGAAGAAACTGAAGCATGTTTGTACGTGTAGTTGAGAAACTGAAACACGCTTATTTTACTAGCGAAACGTTTCGCACTTCGGAAAGTGTCACATGATTGACTGATCAAAATGCAAATCGTAACAATCTTAACCAAAATGTTGAAACAAGAGAAAGAAATGCAAATGTGTTACTAGTACTGAAACGATAACTGTTCGGTAAAGAAGACAACTAGAAGACGGGAAGAACGGGAAATCATACGCCCGTAAAGGTTTTGGAAATGAGTAAATGAAGTTACGCAAAAATTCATCTAACTAAAAACGAGAGTAATCGAGAAAAAAAGGTGAAACTTATGCAATTGCTTTACCTAGATCACCTATTTTCGTCCTGGTTTGTGCCGTCACTGTACAATGCGTTACGAACACACATACACATATAAAAACACACACACACATACGAAAAACACAAACAGATTCGGTTTCATTTTGTTCATGTTCATTCGGGGGTTCAATCCGTTTGATGATCGGAAGCCACGCATCGCATGTGTAAGAGGGCGGCCATTTTCATTTGGTGGACGATTTTTTGTGTGTGTGTATGATTTATTTGTTTGTCAACAGTATTAAGTTCAGCGAAGAATGTTTCATTTCGGGGTCGCCAAGAGAATAAAAATAATTAGAAAAGATTATCATTGTGGTGAGTATCCGGGTGGTCGGTTGGTATGCATATCTATCAAAAACGGGCTAGGCGTTTGTAGGGTTGGTTGGTATGGTATGGGACGGGTAGACCTGTTACTGAGAGGAATTGGAACTAGGGCATGGAGTAACGTGTAAGAAACAAGTTAGAACAATACAGAAGGGAAAGTAGTAAGTAGGTCGCTGGTAAAACCGGTCCAGGTTTTGTGTCTTAGTTGCCTTGCTGACACTATGGGCACCGTTACACCCTTGCGACGATCTCTCCACTCCCATTCACTCGACGAAAATTGAGACGGGTACCATTGTCGACGAAATAAGCAGAGACGAGTTTACACTTTTAATCGAGACGTTCTTGTCGGTAGACTGTGTTTCTGGGAATTAGTATGGAAATGGGAGGTCGATTCAACGTATACTTACAGTTTTTGCATTTGCATTTCTTTATCAGCGTTTCATCTTTGATGTCGTCATGGCACGCTTTGCAGTAGAACCACGCACTGAAATCGGGAAGGAAAAAGCGAAAGTCTCGTTTTACTACAGATGTCCATAACATTACCGTACTGACCACCGAAGGTCACTGCCATTTTCTCACCGCTTCACTTCGTCGGCACTCTGCGCTATGAAAAAGCCTTGCGTGTTGGCTAGAATTTTTGCACCCCGAGGATTGATGGAGATCTTGCTGTCGTTGCCTTCCTCACCTCCCTTGATCTCGATGGCTAGCAGTAACAGTTTAAGCTTGGTGAAGCATAGCCTAACGTCGCGAACGTGATGGAAAAGCAGGTGAGTTAGTGAAACGATTGAAACAAACGTCCCGTGTACACTGTTACAAGTGACAAGTGGTGAGATCTGCTCTCGAAGAATGTACATAACCGCACAACTATCAGTTGTGCACTAGAACAGGAGGAGAACATACAGATAGAAAGGGGAACGCATGCAAGGATGGTTCACTAATACTACTACTACAGACATGACAACAACTACTACTGATGTTTAACGATTGTTACTACGAATAAGTGATCTAGCGAGTGAGTGTTGGGTAGTAGAAGCCATTACAAATGTTTATGTGACTATGTGCATGATCGGGGTTGTTGTTTGAAGTGAGAGCAGAGTACATGTATGGGAGGACTTCAGCTCAGCTGCTACTGACACACAGCTATTCGCGCTACATTCTATCAGCAGGAGTACTACGCAATCGGATACGGACAATTGGGTAATGCTGTATTATACACAACGTCTGGACAATGTCATTATTGGTCAAGTGTAGTCCATCGCCAAGCGCTGCCTCAGGACGATCATATACATACAAGCACTATGGTACACTACTCAGCGACTAACGGGAGAAGTAGCTACCTCAGACACTCCGATGAGCATAAGCAGGAGGATACACACTACGGCAATGGGATCAGTAGGGGTGATAGCTTAGTTTACTACAAGCTTTTACGCTTCATCGTTTCAAACAGGCATGGCACAACAGCGACGATGTTAGAGTGAAACGATTTTTTTTCGACCAGGATATCGATACAGTGGAACGGTGGAATGACACGTTGGCGGACGGGACGAATGTTGACAATAGCTTGCTTGCTCGATCTATGGCAGTTAATCTAGCGTTCGAATGGTGTACTAAATAGATGAAGATGACTGAAGAGATGGAGAGAAAAGTAAACGTGTCGAAGCTATGCTGCGGTGGTGCCTGCCCACTACCGAACTGCTGCGAGCTCGCTTGGGCTCAGCTCAACTAATCGAGCGAGCTGCTAGAGGGTTGCTTGATTTTTTTATGGTTTAGCGAAGCCTTTGGCACAACGCTTCAAAAACAGAGGGTCTTTGAAACACACACCAGGAAAGCTCATCTACTGACAAACTGGTTAGTAGTGAATGTGGTCTAAGGAGAGCCACGAAACAGTAGCTATTTGTACGGTCTATTGGAACGGGAAAACTAATGTAGTTAACAAAGGTAACACAACACAATCAAGAGTAGAATAGAAAAGATGTTAAACTATTAGAGAAGGAAAGTAGGTGTCCGGTAACGTCAAACATATAATCAGGTCGGCCTAATGTTTTCTGGTACATAATATGGAACTGTTGCAGTTTTTAAGTAAGTGTTTTCTCTTACTGCACAAACTATTCTCGTGATTCAACAGATTTACAATAATACGTTCATGATGTTGGAGTTAATGTTGAAAATTATAACGATAGTTGAGAAATAGTCCAGTGCAAATAGTACAGTCATCATTTGTCAACACTTCACTATATGGTTGAGTAATAACATTAGTAGCAACATTTCCTGTACCATCTTCAGTGATTGCCGCTAGGCTGAGTACTAGCATGAGGCTTGAATTTTGTAGCAGTGTCATTGTCAGAAGTCATAACAGAATGCGTAAGATTAATAGTGATAGTAATTAGTAAATAGCAATACTGGAGAAGAAAAGTGAGAAGTAGTAACAGTAAATATACTAGGATCGTAAATAAACACTAAGAGAAGTAAGAGAAAGAGAGTTTTCTAGTAGAGGTAGAAAGGGGGTAAATGTCACAGTACAGACGGCTAACTGTGTCAGTGGTATGAAACCGATAAAACGAATGTTAGTTAGTTTTTAGCAAAAACGGGACTCTTACTCGCTGGCTTGTGGAAAAGTCATGCCGGTAAAAGAAGGTGATAAGGTTTCGGTATACATCTCACATCCGGTACCCTGTAGGTAATCATTTTGCCAGGCCTGTGTATCTGGCGACTGCAATTAGTAGAGATACGGGAAAGATAGAAAAAGAGAGAAGAAAAGAAAGAAAGATAACAAAAGCGAAAACAGGATATGATGGCAAAGGAGTCGAATTCGGTCCGAACAGGTTTTGTTTTCTCTTTTTCGGGCCCAACTCTGACAGCTGAAGGTAATTTGACGTTCCAGTAACCCTCGCTTGGGAGACAAAAAGCGTTACAGAACAAACATAGCTTCTCGTTGAATCGAATCTATCCAACTCATAGCTAACAAAGTCATGTAATAGTAGAATGGGGTGGGGGGGGGGGGTATGAGATGGGGCAAGCTTCGATCCCTTTATACTTGTACTTGTTCGTGGTCAATTTTGTCTAGTCGGTGCCAAATAAATCGTCCTGTGTTGATAAGGATTGAACACAACAGCAAGAATCAGGCAATTCCAGTAAGCTCTAGAGATACATCCAAATCTCTTAAGTTGACGATTTTTGAATGAAATTTAAATGAAATCAAAAGTGTCGATTATTAGAGGGGTGGCTCAAGTTTTGCTTTCGTTGAACTATATAGGTGTATCAGACGATAACACACAATTTTTATACTTGCATTGTATTTTCACAGTTAGTCTGAATCTTATCTGAAAAGGGTAAGAAATTATAATGAAATATGCGTGAAATGAAATACTCACAAACTTCTGTACACACATTCACAGACGAAATAATGCTAAATTATTCTAAATGTATACGAGGCGACTTCCTTTTGTCAACAGGCTATCTGCAGAGAATGCCAGAGTAACCATGCCTTGTCGTGAAATGCGAAAGCGAACATTCACTATTAAAGGACGATTGGTACACGAGTGGGCAAAGAGCACCGTACCCATGGTGCATAGTTGTTTCACGGGCGTGAAACTATATTGTGTGCCACCAACCGATAGAAGCGAAGGGGAAACGATGGGAAACGAATGAACCTGCCTGGACGCACATTCAACAACCAAGAGAAGCATTTAAGTGACGTATTTATTACCCAACTGAACGATTTACTCCTAAACATCGAAAGCAGTGGCAAAAACAGGGTTTCCATTATAGAGCTGTGAAATCATTTTGTAGTGTAATTGTAGTAATAGTAGTAGTAGTAGTATTAGCAGTAGTATTAGACATGTAATGGAATTGAACTGAAGCCATATCGCACCGACAATTCATTGTGGGTGTGATGATTCGTTATCGTATCAGCGATCAGGGAGAGTGTACACTTTGGGCCCGTTGTCCTGTTATGGAAATGTAGAGACTGAATCAAATTCCATTGGTGTTTGTAGTGTTGTATGTTTTGGAGTGGCTAAACATTCTCAGTGATCAGTGTACGTATTTTGTTTATTACATATATGCATATCCAAGTGCTCTGATGTAGCACCATACGGGTGGCGCACTACTAGTGAGTTGCATGGACCAAATGTAAACCAAAAAAAGGTAGTATAATTCACATAAACGGTGAAACATAAGAATGGTG
Organism: Anopheles arabiensis; assembly: GCF_016920715.1. NCBI lineage: Eukaryota > Metazoa > Arthropoda > Insecta > Diptera > Culicidae > Anopheles > Anopheles arabiensis. Next base: position 41,119,461 of record NC_053517.1, on the reverse strand, counting down.
AAAGCGCCAATTAATCAACAAAAGTTACAATGGCAGCAGTTGTGGATAGCATACGCACAATTCACACACACACACACATAGACATAAAAAATATTTAGACACACAGGACGAAGAAATTGGACGAAGAAAGAGAGACAGATAGAGAGAGAGGAGAGAGATTGTGTATGTAACAGATATATAGAGACAAAGAATGACAGAGAAAGAGAGATAGTGTGACTGTGGCGTATTTCTGGGGTAGACTTACTCTGTTGCCTGCGCAAACGGCATACCAATGAAAGATGGACTCAGTGTTTCGGTGTACATTTCCATCCCCGTGCCCCTGAGATAATCATTCGTCCATACTTGCATGTCTGGCGACTACAAAAGTTTGGGAGCGAGTTGGAAGTTGAAATATCATTTTACAGAGAATGAAAAATTAGGATGATCGTACGCAAAGGGAACTAGAGCAAGAGAGCATCTGTAGCAACCGTAGTGCGGGGTCAGGACGTTTCGTTCTTTAGTAGTGGGAGACACAGTGTACAGCTTACTTGTAACATAAAGTATTGTCTTACATTTTATGAAAACAAAACAACAACAAAAACATACAAAAACGGATACACGACAAGGACAAAGGACAAAGAAGTAAGGTTCGTTCGTTTGCTAAGACCAAACTGAGAAAAGAAAGATAGCAAGCAGATTTTTATGAGTGATGATGTGGAATTGCGAGAGACTGCAGTATGAGCGGCAACAGCTGCTTGCAGAAGTGGCATTGTTTGCAAAAAAAACAACAATACTTGATCTACAGTGACTTGTAAGAAAATAACCACCACGGCGGTACGATCGTTGGATAGGAGAAGTACGAAATTATGCACGTTCGATGTTATGCAAATTAAAAACTGTAGCACTGAACAATCATGTTTCTCTCAAACCTTCTATACTGCAAGAGCAGTGTTAGCCTTTTCATTCAGCTGTATTGGAAACGAAACGATTCTAGGACACTCGTTTTATCAATTCTATTAAATTCATACATACTGACAAATGAGTGCGAGATATGTATAGAAAAGAGAAAAACTGAGCAAAAAGTTACATACCATATTTGCTTAGGCGGGGAAAGAAGTACTTAACATTACAGGTTTATTAGCTTGATATGGGATAGAGGAACCAGTAGGTATTTAGTTGATCATGATGCAAATTACTTCACAAATGAAGAGTTAAACAAAACAAGCTTCATCCATTGGCTATTTGTTTAAAGAAAAATTTGAACCACAGCACTGGTTCTGTACTCTGGAAGATTGAAAATTTCATACTAATATAAAATTTCTCTAACTGTTATCATATTAAACGATAAGAGCACAAATAGGGAAAAATATAAAAGTGAAAAGTTACAATATATGTTTTGGATAACAATAATAACACCAACAGCAGTAGCAACGACTGCCTGCAACGTGTGAAGCAACTATGCACTAATGGTTTAATAATATAGGAAATAATTATAATTCCTCCAACTGCTGCTCCTGCCACTATTGGAATTATTACTGTGAATTACCGCTTCACTGATTGACGGATCATACAGATTGATCGATAATCAGATTATTATACACTTGAGCAAATTAAACTACACACTACGCACATTTAGAAAAGTACTGAGATCAAAGGAAAACAAATTGTTCTAGCGTACAGCGTCCACATTATTAGCATAGTTGCTGATATGAATAATCGATTATTGGTTAATTATTTTATTATTTTGTTTGGAGGCATTGTTTGGTTAGTTTGTGTAGAATTTTTACTGTTGCTGTTTGATAAAATAAAAATTAATCAAATACTACAAACTACCACTAGTATAAATGAGTTTGCGGACGGATGCTGTGTACATTACCTTTGGTTGATGATACTTGTTTACTTAAACTATATTTCCAATTAAATAAAATGTATCCCAAAATCCCCCAAACACAACCAAAGTATCTTTTAAATCAAAAACATTTCTTTTGGATGAGTGTTTTTTTTTAAATCATCGCTTCCTTCTCCTGCAAAAGAGACTAGACACAATAATAGGTTAGTAAAACGATCTGTGTATCAGCAGTCGCATTACCCCCGCTGCTCATGTAACGCGTAACCTCTGGACCTCTGGAAGCCCATCGCTCAA